>NW_024543533.1:0-91545 GCF_018167655.1 Microtus oregoni | reverse complement strand
CTCAGGGTGCTGGGTGCTCAGTAATCAGGGTGCTGGGGTGCTCAGTACTCAGGGTGCTGGGTGCTCAGTGCTCGGGGTGCTGGGTGCACAGTGTTCGGGGTGCTCGGTGCTCAGTGCTCAGGGTGCTGGGTGCTCAGTGCTCGGGGTGCTGGGGTGCTCAGTTTTCAGGGTGCTGGGTGCTCAGTGCTCAGCGTGCTGGGTGCTCAGTACTCAGTGCTCAGGATGCTGGGTGCTCAGTGCTCAGGGTGCTCAGTACTCAGGGTGCTGGGTGCTCAGTGCTCAGGGTGCTGGGTGCTCAGTACTCAGGGTGCTGGGTGCTCAGTACTCAGGGTGCTAAGAGCTCAGGGTGCTCAGTGCTCGGGGTGCTGGATGCTCAGTGCTCATTGCACAGGGTGCTGGGTGCTCAGTGTTCAGGGTGCTGGGTGCTCAGTGCTCAGCGTGCTGGGTGCTCAGTACTCAGTGCTCAGGATGCTGGGTGCTCAGTGCTCAGGGTGCTCAGTGCTCGGGGTGCAGGGTGCTCAGTACTCAGGGTGCTGGGTGCTCAGTACTCAGGGTGCTCAGTACTCAGGGTGCTGGGTGCTCAGTGCTCGGGGGTGCTGGGTGCTCAGTACTCAGGGTGCTGAGTGCTCAGTGCTCAGGGTGCTGGGTGCTCAGTGCTAGGGGTGCTGGGTGCTCATTCTCGGGGTGCTGGGTGCTCAGTACTCAGGGTGCTGGGTGCTCAGTGCTCGGGGTCCTCGGTGTTCAGTACACAGGGTGCTGGGGTGCTCAGTGCTCGGGGTGCTGGGGTGCTCAGTACTCAGGGTGCTGGGTGCTCAGTGCTCAGTACTCAGCGTGCTCTGTGCTCAGTGCTCAGAGTGTTTGATGCTCAGTACTCAGGGTGCTGGGTGCTCAGTGCTCAGTGCTCAGGATGCTCAGTGCTCAGGGTGCTGGGTGCTCAGGGTGCTGGGTGCTCAGTGCTCGGGGTGCTGGGTGCTCAGTGCTCAGGGTGCTGGGTGCTCAGTGCTCAGTGCTCAGGTTGCTGGGTGCTCAGTGCTCAGGGTGCTGGGTGTTCAGTATTCAGGGTGCTGGGTGCTCAGTACTCAGGGTGCTGGGTGCTCAGTGCTCAGGGTGCTGGGTGCTCAGTGCTCACGATGCTGGGTACTCAGTACTCAGGGTGCTGGGTGCTCACTTCTCAGGGTGCTGGGTGCACAGTGTTCGGGGTGCTCGGTGCTCAGTGCTCGGGGTGCTGGGTGCTCAGTACTCAGGGTGCTGGGTGCTCAGTACTCAGGGTGCTGGTTGCTCAGTCCTCAGCGTGCTCAGTGCTCAGGGTGCTGGGTGCTCAGTGCTCGGGGTGCTGGGTGCTCAGTACTCAGGGTGCTGGGTGCTCAGTGCTCAGGGTGCTGGGGTGCTCAGTCCTCAGCGTGCTCAGTGCTCAGGGTGCTGGGTGCTCAGTACTCAGGGTGCTGGGTGCTCAGTACTCAGGGTGCTGGTTGCTCAGTCCTCAGCGTGCTCAGTGCTCAGGGTGCTGGGTGCTCAGTGCTCGGGGTGCTCGGTGCTCAGTACTCAGGGTACTGAGTGCTCAGTACTCAGGGTGCTGGGTGCTCAGTGCTCAGGGTGCTGGGTGCTCAGTGCTCAGGGTGCTCAGTGCTCAGTACTCAGGGTGCTGGGTGCTCATTACTCAGGGGTGCTTGGTGCTCAGTGCTCGGGGTGCTGGGTGCTCAGTACTCAGGGTGCTGGGTGCTCAGTGCTCAGGGTGCTGGGTGCTCAGTGCTCGGGGTGCTGGGTGCTCAGTACTCAGGGTGCTGGGTGCACAGTGTTCGGGGTGCTCGGTGCTCAGTGCTCGGGGTGCTGGGTGCTCAGTACTCAGGGTGCTCGGTGCTCAGTACTCAGGGTGCTGGTTGCTCAGTCCTCAGCGTGCTCAGTGCTCAGGGGTGCTGGGTGCTCAGTGCTCGGGGTGCTCGGTGCTCAGTACTCAGGGTGCTGAGTGCTCAGTACTCAGGGTACTGTGTGCTCAGTGCTCAGGGTGCTGGGTGCTCAGTGCTCAGGGTGCTCAGTGCTCAGTACTCAGGGTGCTGGGTGCTCATTACTCAGGGTGCTTGGTGCTCAGTGCTCGGGGTGCAGGGTGCTCAGTACTCAGGGTGCTGGGTGCTCAGTGCTCACGGTGCTGGGTGCTCAGTGCTCGGGGGGTGCTGGGTGCTCAGTACTCAGGGTGCTGGGTGCTCAGTACTCAGGGTGCTGGGTGCTCAGTGCTCGGGGGGCTGGGTGCTCAGTGCTCAGGGTGCTGGGTGCTCATTACTTAGGGTGCTGGGGTGCTCAGTGCTCGGGGGTGCTCGGTGCTCAGTACTCAAGGTGCGGGGTGCTCAGTGCTCACGGTGCTGGGGGCTCAGTCCTCGGGGGTGCTCCGTGCTCAGTGCTCAGGGTGCTGGGTGCTCAGTGCTCAGGGTGCTCGGTGCTCAGTACTCATGGTGCTGGTTGCTCATTCTCGGGGGTGCTGGGTGCTCAGTACTCAGGTTGCTCAGTACTCTGGGTGCTCGCTGCTCAGTACTCATGGTGCTGGGTGCTCAGTACTCAGGGTGCTCGGTGCTCAGTTCTCAGGGTGCTCGGTGCTCAGTGTTTGGGGTGCTGGGTGCTCAGTACTCAGGGTGCTGGGTGCTCAGTGTTCAGGGTGCTTGGTGCTCAGTGCTCAGCGTGCTGGGTGCTCAGTACTCAGTGCTCAGGATGCTGGGTGCTCAGTGCTCAGGGTGCTCAGTGCTCGGGGTGCAGGGTGCTCAGTACTCAGGGTGCTGGGTGCTCAGTACTCAGGGTGCTCAGTACTCAGGGTGCTGGGTGCTCAGTGCTCGGGGTGCTGGGTGCTCAGTACTCAGGGTGCTGGGTGCTCAGTGCTCAGGGTGCTGGGTGCTCAGTGCTCGGGGTGCTGGGTGCTCATTCTCGGGGTGCTGGGTGCTCAGTACTCAGGGTGCTGGGTGCTCAGTGCTCGGGGTGCTCGGTGCTCAGTACACAGGGTGCTGGGTACTCAGTGCTCGGGGTGCTGGGGTGCTCAGTACTCAGGGTGCTGGGTGCTCAGTGCTCAGTACTCAGCGTGCTCTGTGCTCAGTGCTCAGAGTGTTGGATGCTCAGTACTCAGGGTGCTGGGTGCTCAGTGCTCAGTACTCAGCGTGCTCTGTGCTCAGTGCTCAGAGTGTTGGATGCTCAGTACTCAGGGTGCTGGGTGCTCAGTGCTCAGGGTGCTCAGTGCTCAGGGTGCTGTTTGCTCAGGGTGCTGGGTGCTCAGTGCTCGGGGTGCTGGGTGCTCAGTGCTCAGGGTGCTGGGTGCTCAGTACTCAGGGTGCTCGGTGCTCAGTGCTCGGGGTGCTGGGTGCTCAGTGCTCGGGGTGCTGGGTGCTCAGTACTCGGGGTGCTGGGTGCTCAGTGCTCAGGGTGCTGGTTCTCAGTGCTCGGGGGTACTGGGTACTCAGTGCTCAGTACACAGGGTGCTGAGTGCTCAGTACTCGGGGTGCTGGGTGCTCAGTGCTCAGTACTCAGGGTGCTGGGTGCTCAGTGCTCGGGGTGCCTGGTGCTCAGAGCTCGGGGTGCTCGGTGCTCAGTACTCAGGGTTCTCAGTGCTCAGTTCTCAGGGTGCTGGGTGCTCAGTACTCAGGGTGCTCAGTGCTCAGTACTCGGGGTACTGGGTGCTCAGTACTCAGGGTGCTCAGTGCTCAGTACTCGGGGTTCTGGGTGCTCAGTGCTCAGGGTGCTCAGTGCTCAGTGCTCGGGGTGCTGGGTGCTCAGTGCTCGGGGTGCTGGGTGCTCAGTGCTCAGAGTGCTGGGTGCTCAGTACTCAGGTTGCTGGGTGCTCAGTGCTCAGGGTGCTGGGTGCTCAGTACTCAGGGTGCTGGGTGCTCAGTACTCAGGGTGCTGGGTGCTCAGTGCTCGGGGTGCTGGGTGCACAGTGTTCGGGGTGCTCGGTGCTCAGTGCTCAGGGTGCTGGGTGCTCAGTGCTCGGGGTGCTGGGTGCTCAGTGTTCAGGGTGCTGGGTGCTCAGTGCTCAGCGTGCTGGGTGCTCAGTACTCAGTGCTCAGGATGCTGGGTGCTCAGTGCTCAGGGTGCTCAGTACTCAGGGTGCTGGGTGCTCAGTGCTCAGGGTGCTGGGTGCTCAGTACTCAGGGTGCTGGGTGCTCAGTACTCAGGGTGCTAAGAGCTCAGGGTGCTCAGTGCTCGGGGTGCTGGATGCTCAGTGCTCATTGCACAGGGTGCTGGGTGCTCAGTGTTCAGGGTGCTGGGTGCTCAGTGCTCAGCGTGCTGGGTGCTCAGTACTCAGTGCTCAGGATGCTGGGTGCTCAGTGCTCAGGGTGCTCAGTGCTCGGGGTGCAGGGTGCTCAGTACTCAGGGTGCTGGGTGCTCAGTACTCAGGGTGCTCAGTACTCAGGGTGCTGGGTGCTCAGTGCTCGGGGTGCTGGGTGCTCAGTACTCAGGGTGCTGAGTGCTCAGTGCTCAGGGTGCTGGGTGCTCAGTGCTCGGGGTGCTGGGTGCTCATTCTCGGGGTGCTGGGTGCTCAGTACTCAGGGTGCTGGGTGCTCAGTGCTCGGGGTCCTCGGTGCTCAGTACACAGGGTGCTGGGTGCTCAGTGCTCGGGGTGCTGGGTGCTCAGTACTCAGGGTGCTGGGTGCTCAGTGCTCAGTACTCAGCGTGCTCTGTGCTCAGTGCTCAGAGTGTTTGATGCTCAGTACTCAGGGTGCTGGGTGCTCAGTGCTCAGGATGCTCAGTGCTCAGGGTGCTGGGTGCTCAGGGTGCTGGGTGCTCAGTGCTCGGGGTGCTGGGTGCTCAGTGCTCAGGGTGCTGGGTGCTCAGTGCTCAGTGCTCAGGTTGCTGGGTGCTCAGTGCTCAGGGTGCTGGGTGTTCAGTATTCAGGGTGCTGGGTGCTCAGTACTCAGGGTGCTGGGTGCTCAGTGCTCAGGGTGCTGGGTGCTCAGTGCTCACGATGCTGGGTACTCAGTACTCAGGGTGCTGGGTGCTCACTTCTCAGGGTGCTGGGTGCACAGTGTTCGGGGTGCTCGGTGCTCAGTGCTCGGGGTGCTGGGTGCTCAGTACTCAGGGTGCTGGGTGCTCAGTACTCAGGGTGCTGGTTGCTCAGTCCTCAGCGTGCTCAGTGCTCAGGGTGCTGGGTGCTCAGTGCTCGGGGTGCTCGGTGCTCAGTACTCAGGGTACTGAGTGCTCAGTACTCAGGGTGCTGGGTGCTCAGTGCTCAGGGTGCTGGGTGCTCAGTGCTCAGGGTGCTGGGTGCTCAGTACTCAGGGTGCTAAGAGCTCAGGGTGCTCAGTGCTCGGGGTGCTGGATGCTCAGTGCTCATTGCACAGGGTGCTGGGTGCTCAGTGTTCAGGGTGCTGGGTGCTCAGTGCTCAGGGTGCTCAGTACTCAGGGTGCTGGGTGCTCAGTGCTCAGGGTGCTGGGTGCTCAGTACTCAGGGTGCTAAGAGCTCAGGGTGCTCAGTGCTCGGGGTGCTGGATGCTCAGTGCTCATTGCACAGGGTGCTGGGTGCTCAGTGCTCAGGATGCTGGGTGCTCAGTGCTCAGGGTGCTCAGTACTCAGGGTGCTGGGTGCTCAGTGCTCAGGGTGCTGGGTGCTCAGTACTCAGGGTGCTGGGTGCTCAGTACTCAGGGTGCTGGGTGCTCAGTACTCAGGGTACTGAGTGCTCAGTACTCAGGGTGCTGGGTGCTCAGTGCTCAGGGTGCTGGGTGCTCAGTGCTCAGGGTGCTCAGTGCTCAGTACTCAGGGTGCTGGGTGCTCATTACTCAGGGTGCTTGGTGCTCAGTGCTCGGGGTGCTGGGTGCTCAGTACTCAGGGTGCTGGGTGCTCAGTGCTCAGGGTGCTGGGTGCTCAGTGCTCGGGGTGCTGGGTGCTCAGTACTCAGGGTGCTGGGTGCACAGTGTTCGGGGTGCTCGGTGCTCAGTGCTCGGGGTGCTGGGTGCTCAGTACTCAGGGTGCTGGGTGCTCAGTACTCAGGGTGCTGGTTGCTCAGTACTCAGCGTGCTCAGTGCTCAGGGTGCTGGGTGCTCAGTGCTCGGGGTGCTCGGTGCTCAGTACTCAGGGTGCTGAGTGCTCAGTACTCAGGGTACTGTGTGCTCAGTGCTCAGGGTGCTGGGTGCTCAGTGCTCAGGGTGCTCAGTGCTCAGTACTCAGGGTGCTGGGTGCTCATTACTCAGGGTGCTTGGTGCTCAGTGCTCGGGGTGCAGGGTGCTCAGTACTCAGGGTGCTGGGTGCTCAGTGCTCACGGTGCTGGGTGCTCAGTGCTCGGGGTGCTGGGTGCTCAGTACTCAGGGTGCTGGGTGCTCAGTACTCAGGGTGCTGGGTGCTCAGTGCTCGGGGGGCTGGGTGCTCAGTGCTCAGGGTGCTGGGTGCTCATTACTTAGGGTGCTGGGTGCTCATTGCTCGGGGTGCTCGGTGCTCAGTACTCAAGGTGCGGGGTGCTCAGTGCTCACGGTGCTGGGGGCTCAGTCCTCGGGGTGCTCCGTGCTCAGTGCTCAGGGTGCTGGGTGCTCAGTGCTCAGGGTGCTCGGTGCTCAGTACTCATGGTGCTGGTTGCTCATTCTCGGGGTGCTGGGTGCTCAGTACTCAGGTTGCTCAGTACTCTGGGTGCTCGCTGCTTAGTACTCATGGTGCTGGGTGCTCAGTACTCAGGGTGCTCGGTGCTCAGGTCTCAGGGTGCTCGGTGCTCAGTGTTTGGGGTGCTGGGTGCTCAGTACTCAGGGTGCTGGGTGCTCAGTGTTCAGGGTGCTTGGTGCTCAGTGCTCAGCGTGCTGGGTGCTCAGTACTCAGTGCTCAGGATGCTGGGTGCTCAGTGCTCAGGGTGCTCAGTGCTCGGGGTGCAGGGTGCTCAGTACTCAGGGTGCTGGGTGCTCAGTACTCAGGGTGCTCAGTACTCAGGGTGCTGGGTGCTCAGTGCTCGGGGTGCTGGGTGCTCAGTACTCAGGGTGCTGGGTGCTCAGTGCTCAGGGTGCTGGGTGCTCAGTGCTCGGGGTGCTGGGTACTCATTCTCGGGGTGCTGGGTGCTCAGTACTCAGGGTGCTGGGTGCTCAGTGCTCGGGGTGCTCGGTGCTCAGTACACAGGGTGCTGGGTACTCAGTGCTCGGGGTGCTGGGTGCTCAGTACTCAGGGTGCTGGGTGCTCAGTGCTCAGTACTCAGCGTGCTCTGTGCTCAGTGCTCAGAGTGTTGGATGCTCAGTACTCAGGTTGCTGGGTGCTCAGTGCTCAGGGTGCTCAGTGCTCAGGGTGCTGTTTGCTCAGGGTGCTGGGTGCTCAGTGCTCGGGGTGCTGGGTGCTCAGTGCTCGGGGTGCTGGGTGCTCAGTACTCAGGGTGCTCGGTGCTCAGTGCTCGGGGTGCTGGGTGCTCAGTGCTCGGGGTGATCGGTGCTCTGTGCTCAGGGTGCTGGGTGCTCAGTGCTCAGGGTGCTGGTTCTCAGTGCTCGGGGGTACTGGGTACTCAGTGCTCAGTACACAGGGTGCTGAGTGCTCAGTGCTCTGGGTGCTGGGTGCTCAGTGCTCAGTACTCAGGGTGCTGGGTGCTCAGTGCTCGGGGTGCCTGGTGCTCAGAGCTCGGGGTGCTCGGTGCTCAGTACTCAGGGTTCTCAGTGCTCAGTGCTCAGGGTGCTGGGTGCTCAGTACTCAGGGTGCTCAGTGCTCAGTACTCGGGGTACTGGGTGCTCAGTACTCAGGGTGCTCAGTGCTCAGTACTCGGGGTTCTGGGTGCTCAGTGCTCAGGGTGCTCAGTGCTCAGTGCTCGGGGTGCTGGGTGCTCAGTGCTCGGGGTGCTGGGTGCTCAGTGCTCAGAGTGCTGGGTGCTCAGTACTCAGGTTGCTGGGTGCTCAGTGCTCAGGGTGCTGGGTGCTCAGTACTCAGGGTGCTGGGTGATCAGTGCTCAGGGTGCTGGGTGCTCAGTGCTCGGGGTGCTGGGTGCACAGTGTTCGGGGTGCTCGGTGCTCAGTGTTCAGGGTGCTGGGTGCTCAGTGCTCAGCGTGCTGGGTGCTCAGTACTCAGTGCTCAGGATGCTGGGTGCTCAGTGCTCAGGGTGCTCAGTACTCAGGGTGCTGGGTGCTCAGTGCTCAGGGTGCTGGGTGCTCAGTACTCAGGGTGCTGGGTGCTCAGTACTCAGGGTGCTAAGAGCTCAGGGTGCTCAGTGCTCGGGGTGCTGGATACTCAGTGCTCAGTGCACAGGGTGCTGGGTGCTCAGTGTTCAGGGTGCTGGGTGCTCAGTGCTCAGCGTGCTGGGTGCTCAGTACTCAGTGCTCAGGATGCTGGGTGCTCAGTGCTCAGGGTTCTCAGTGCTCGGGGTGCAGGGTGCTCAGTACTCAGGGTGCTGGGTGCTCAGTACTCAGGGTGCTCAGTACTCAGGGTGCTGGGTGCTCAGTGCTCGGGGTGCTGGGTGCTCAGTACTCAGGGTGCTGAGTGCTCAGTGCTCAGGGTGCTGGGTGCTCAGTGCTCGGGGTGCTGGGTGCTCATTCTCGGGGTGCTGGGTGCTCAGTACTCAGGGTGCTGGGTGCTCAGTGCTCGGGGTCCTCGGTGCTCAGTACACAGGGTGCTGGGTGCTCAGTGCTCGGGGTGCTGGGTGCTCAGTACTCAGGGTGCTGGGTGCTCAGTGCTCAGTACTCAGCGTGCTCTGTGCTCAGTGCTCAGAGTGTTTGATGCTCAGTACTCAGGGTGCTGGGTGCTCAGTGCTCAGTGCTCAGGATGCTCAGTGCTCAGGGTGCTGGGTGCTCAGGGTGCTGGGTGCTCAGTGCTCGGGGTGCTGGGTGCTCAGTGCTCAGGGTGCTGGGTGCTCAGTGCTCAGTGCTCAGGTTGCTGGGTGCTCAGTGCTCAGGGTGCTGGGTGTTCAGTATTCAGGGTGCTGGGTGCTCAGTACTCAGGGTGCTGGGTGCTCAGTGCTCAGGGTGCTGGGTGCTCAGTGCTCACGATGCTGGGTACTCAGTACTCAGGGTGGTTGGTGCTCACTTCTCAGGGTGCTGGGTGCACAGTGTTCGGGGTGCTCGGTGCTCAGTGCTCGGGGTGCTGGGTGCTCAGTACTCAGGGTGCTGGGTGCTCAGTACCCAGGGTGCTGGTTGCTCAGTCCTCAGCGTGCTCAGTGCTCAGGGTGCTGGGTGCTCAGTGCTCGGGGTGCTCGGTGCTCAGTACTCAGGGTACTGAGTGTTCAGTACTCAGGGTGCTGGGTGCTCAGTGCTCAGGGTGCTGGGTGCTCAGTGCTCAGGGTGCTCAGTGCTCAGTACTCAGGGTGCTGGGTGCTCATTACTCAGGGTGCTTGGTGCTCAGTGCTCGGGGTGCTGGGTGCTCAGTACTCAGGGTGATGTGTGCTCAGTGCTCAGGGTGCTGGGTGCTCAGTGCTCGGGGTGCTGGGTGCTCAGTACTCAGGGTGCTGGGTGCTCAGTACTCAGGGTGCTGGGTGCTCAGTGCTCGGGGGGCTGGGTGCTCAGTGCTCAGGGTGCTGGGTGCTCATTACTTAGGGTGCTGGGTGCTCAGTGCTCTTGGTGCTCGGTGCTCAGTACTCAAGGTGCTGGGTGCTCAGTGCTCACGGTGCTGGGTGCTCAGTGCTCAGGGTGCTCGGTGCTCAGTACTCATGGTGCTGGGTGCTCATTCTCGGGGTGCTGGGTGCTCAGTACTCAGGTTGCTCAGTACTCTGGGTGCTCGATGCTGAGTTCTCAGGGTGCTCGGTGCTCAGTGTTTGGGGTGCTGGGTGCTCAGTACTCAGGGTGCTGGGTGCTCAGTGTTCAGGGTGCTTGGTGCTCAGTGCACAGCGTGCTGGGTGCTCAGTACTCAGTGCTCAGGATGCTGGGTGCTCAGTGCTCAGGGTGCTCAGTGCTCGGTGTGCAGGGTGCTCAGTACTCAGGGAGCTGGGTGCTCAGTACTCAGGGTGCTCAGTACTCAGGGTGCTGGGTGCTCAGTGCTCGGGGTGCTGGGTGCTCAGTACTCAGGGTGCTGGGTGCTCAGTGCTCAGGGTGCTGGGTGCTCAGTGCTCGGGGTGCTGGGTGCTCATTCTCGGGGTGCTGGGTGCTCATTACTCAGGGTGATGGGTGCTCAGTGCTCGGGGTGCTCGGTGCTCAGTACACAGAGTGCTGGGTGCTCCGTGCTCGGGGTGCTGGGTGCTCAGTACTCAG
The DNA here is from genome assembly GCF_018167655.1 of Microtus oregoni. NCBI lineage: Eukaryota > Metazoa > Chordata > Mammalia > Rodentia > Cricetidae > Microtus > Microtus oregoni. Next base: position 81,448 of record NW_024543533.1, on the reverse strand, counting down.
GGTGCTGGGTGCTCAGTGCTCAGTACTCAGCGTGCTCTGTGCTCAGTGCTCAGAGTGTTGGATGCTCAGTACTCAGGGTGCTGGGTGCTCAGTGCTCAGTGCTCAGGGTGCTCAGTGCTCAGGGTGCTGGGTGCTCAGGGTTTTTTGTGCTCAGTGCTCGGGTTGCTGGGTGCTCAGTGCTCAGGGTGCTGGGTGCTCAGTGCTCAGTGCTCAGGGTGCTGGGTGCTCAGTGCTGAGTGGTCAGGGTGAAGGGTGTTCAGTACTCAGGGTGATGGGTGCTCAGTACTCAGGGTGCTGGGTGCTCAGTGCACAGGGTGCTGGGTGCTCAGTGCTCACGATGCTGGGTGCTCAGTACTCAGGGTGCTGGGTGCTCAGTTCTCAGGGTGCTGGGTGCACAGTGTTCGGGGTGCTCGGTGCTCTGTGCTCAGGGTGCTGGGTGCTCAGTACTCAGGGTGCTGGGTGCTCAGTGCTCGGGGTGCTGGGTGCTCAGTGCTCGGGGTGCTGGGTGCTCAGTACTCAGGGTGCTGGGTGCTCAGTGCTCGGGGTGCTGGGTGCTCAGTGCTCGGGGTGCTGGGTGCTCAGTACTCGGGGTGCTGGGTGCTCAGTGCTCAGGGTGCTGGTTCTCAGTGCTCGGGGGTACTGGGTACTCAGTGCTCAGTACACAGGGTGCTGAGTGCTCGGTGCTCGGGGTGCTGGGTGCTCAGTGCTCAGTACTCAGGGTGCTGGGTGCTCAGTGCTCGGGGTGCTGGGTGCTCAGAGCTCGGGGTGCTCGGTGCTCAGTACTCAGGGTTCTCAGTGCTCAGTGCTCAGGGTGCTGGGTGCTCAGTACTCAGGGTGCTCAGTGCTCAGTACTCGGGGTACTGGGTGCTCAGTACTCAGGGTGCTCAGTGCTCAGTACTCGGGTTTCTGGGTGCTCAGTGCTCAGGGTGCTCAGTGCTCAGTGCTCGGGGTGCTGGGTGCTCAGTGCTCGGGGTGCTGGTTGCTCAGTGCTCAGAGTGCTGGGTGCTCAGTACTCAGGTTGCTGGGTGCTCAGTGCTCAGGGTGCTGGGTGCTCAGTACTCAGGGTGCTGGGTGCTCAGTACTCAGGGTGCTGGGTGCTCAGTGCTCAGGGTGCTCGGTGCTCAGTACTCATGGTGCTGGGTACTCAGTGCTCAGGGTGCTCATTCTCGGGGTGCTGGGTGCTCAGTACTCAGGGTGCTGGGTGCTCAGTGCTCGGGGTTCTGGGTGATCAGTGCTCGGGGTGCTCGGTGCTCAGTTCTCTGGGTGCTCAGTGCTCAGTACTCAGGGTGCTGGGTGCTCAGTACTCAGGCTGCTGGGTGCTCAGTACTCAGGGTGCTGGGTGCTCAGTACTCAGGGTGCTCAGCACTCAGGGTGCTGGGTGCTCAGTGCTCGGGGTGCTGGGTGCTCAGTACTCAGGGTGCTGGGTGCTCAGTGCTCAGGGTGCTGGGTGCTCAGTGCTCGGGATGCTGGGTGCTCATTCTCGGGGTGCTGGGTGCTCAGTACTCAAGGTGCTGGGTGCTCAGTGCTCGGGGTGCTCGGTGCTCAGTACACAGGGTGCTGGGTGCTCAGTGCTCGGGGTGCTGGGTGCTCAGTACTCAGGGTGCTGGGTGCTCAGTTCTCAGTACTCAGTGTGCTCTGTGCTCAGTGCTCAGAGTGTTGGGTGCTCAGTACTCAGGGTGCTCTCTGCTCAGTGCTCAGTGCTCAGGGTGCTCAGTGCTCAGGCTGCTGGGTGCTCAGGGTGCTGGGTGCTCAGTGCTCCGGGTGCTGGGTGCTCAGTGCTCAGGGTGCTGGGTGCTCAGTGCTCAGTGCTCAGGGTGCTGGTTGCTCAGTGCTCAGTGCTCAGGGTGCAGGGTGTTCAGTACTCAGTGTGCTGGGTGCTCAGTACTCAGGGTGCTGGGTGCTCAGTGCTCAGGGTGCTGGGTGCTCAGTGCTCAGGATGCTGGGTGCTCAGTACTCAGGGTGCTGGGTGCTCACTTCTCAGGGTGCTGGGTGCACAGTGTTCGGGGTGCTCGGTGCTCAGTGCTCGGGGTGCTGGGTGCTCAGTACTCAGGGTGCTGGGTGCTCAGTGCTCTGGGTGCTGGGTGCTCAGTGCTCGGGGTGCTGGGTGCTCAGTACTCAGGGTGCTGGGTGCTCAGTGGTCGGGGTGCTGGGTGCTCAGTGCTCAGGGTGCTGGGTCTCAGTGCTCAGGGGTACTGGGTACTCAGTGCTCAGTACACACAGTGCTGAGTGCTCAGTGCTCGGGGTGCTGGGTGCTCAGTGCTCAGTACTCAGGGTGCTGGGTGCTCAGTGCTCGGGGTGCTGGGTGCTCAGTGCTCGGGGTGCTCGGTGCTCAGTACTCAGGGTTCTCAGTGCTCAGGGTGCTGGGTGCTCAGTACTCAGGGTGCTCAGTGCTCAGTACTCGGGGTGCTGGGTGCTCAGTACTCAGGTTGCTCTGTGCTCAGTACTCGGGGTGCTGGGTGCTCAGTGCTCAGGGTGCTCAGTGGCCAGTGCTCGGAGTGCTGGGTGCTCAGTGCTCGGCGTGCTGGGTGCTCAGTGCTCAGAGTGCTGGGTGCTCAGTACTCAGTTTTCTGGTGCTCAGTGCTCAGGGTGCTGGGTGCTCAGTACTCAGGGTGCTGGGTGCTCAGTACTCATGGTGCTGGGTACTCAGTTCTCAGGGTGCTCATTCTCGGGGTGCTGGGTGCTCAGTACTCAGGGTGCTGGGTGCTCAGTGCTCGGGGTGCTGGGTGCTCAGTTCTCGGGGTGCTCGGTGCTCAGTACTCGGGGTGCTGGGTGAGCAGTGCTCAGGGTGCTGGGTGCTCAGTGCTCGGGGTGCTGGGTGCTCAGTGCTCAGGGTGCTGGGTGCTCAGTGCTCGGGGTGCTCGGTGCTCAGTACTCAGGGTGCTGGGTGCTCAGTACTCAGGGTGCTGGGTGCTCAGTGCTCAGGGTGCTGGGTGCTCAGTACTCAGGGTGCTGGGTGCTCAGTACTCAGGGTGCTAAGAGCTCAGGGTGCTCAGTGCTCGGGGTGCTGGATGCTCAGTGCTCAGTGCACAGGGTGCTGGGTGCTCAGTCCTCGGGGTGCTGGGTGCTCAGTACTCAGGGTGCTGGGTGCTCAGTACTCAGGGTGCTGGGTACTCAGTGCTCAGGGTGCTGGGTGCTCAGTGCTCTGGGTGCTGGGTGCTCAGTGCTCAGGGTGCTGGGTGCTCAGTGCTCAGGTTGCTGGGTGCTCAGTGTTCGGGATGCTGGGTGCTGAGTGCTCAGGGTGCTGGGTGCTCAGTGCTCGGGGTGCTCGGTGCTCAGTACACAGGGTGCTGGGTGCTCAGTGCTCGGGGTGCTGGGTGCTCAGTGCTCAGTACTCAGGGTGCTGGGTGCTCAGTGCTCGGGGTGCTCGGTGCTCAGTACACAGGGTGCTGGGTGCTCAGTACTCAGTGTGCTGGGTGCTCAGTACTCAGGGTGCTGGGTGCTCCGTGCTCGGGGTGCTGGGTGCTCAGTGCTCTGGCTGCTTAGTACTCAGTACTCAGGGTGCTGGGTGCTCAGTACTCAGGGTGCTCAGTGCTCGGGGTGCTGGGTGCTCAGTGCTCAGGGTGATCGGTGCTCAGTACTCAGGATGCTCCGTGCTCAGTACTCAGGGTGCTGGTTGCTCAGTCCTCAGGGTGCTCAGTGCTTAGGGTGCTGTGTGCTCCGTGCTCGGGGTGCTCGGTGCTCAGTATTCAGGTTGCTGAGTGCTCAGTACTCAGGGTGCTGGGTGCTCAGTACTCAGGGTGCTGGGTGCTCAGTGCTCGGGGTGCTGGGTGCTCAGTGCTCAGGGTGCTCAGTGCTCAGTACTCAGGGTGCTCAGTGCTCAGTACTCAGGGTGCTGGGTGCTCAGTGCTCAGGGTGCTGGGTGCTCAGTGCTCGGGGGTACTGGGTACTCAGTGCTCAGTACACAGGGTGCTGAGTGCTCAGTGCTCGGGGTGCTGGGTGCTCAGTGCTCAGTACTCAGGGTGCTGGGTGCTCAGTGCTCAGGGTGCTGGGTGCTCAGTGCTCGGTGTGCTCGGTGCTCAGTACTCAGGGTTCTCAGTGCTCAGTGCTCAGGGTGCTGGGTGCTCAGTACTCAGGGTGCTCAGTGCTCAGTACTCGGGGTGCTGGGTGCTCAGTACTCAGGGTGCTCAGTGCTCAGTACTCGGGGTGCTGGGTGCTCAGTGCTCAGGGTGCTCAGTGCTCAGTGCTCGGGGTGCTGGGTGCTCAGTGCTCGGGGTGCTGGGTGCTCATTGCTCAGAGTGCTGGGTGCTCAGTACTCAGGTTGCTGGGTGCTCAGTGCTCAGGGTGCTGGGTGCTCAGTACTCAGGGTGCTGGGTGCTCAGTACTCATGGTGCTGGGTACTCAGTGCTCAGGGTGCTCATTCTTGGGGTGCTGGGTGCTCAGTACTCAGGGTGCTGGGTGCTCAGTGCTCGGGGTGCTGGGTGCTCATTGCTCAGGGTGATCGGTGCTCAGTACTCAGGATGCTGGGTGCTCAGTACTCAGGGTGCTGGGTGCTCAGTACTCAGGGTGCTGGGTGCTCAGTGCTCAGTACTCAGCGTGCTCTGTGCTCAGTGCTCAGAGTGTTTGATGCTCAGTACTCAGGGTGCTGGGTGCTCAGTGCTCAGTGCTCAGGATGCTCAGTGCTCAGGGTGCTGGGTGCTCAGGGTGCTGGGTACTCAGTGTTCGGGGTGCTGGGTGCTCAGTGCTCAGGGTGCTGGGTGCTCAGTGCTCAGTGCTCAGGGTGCTGGGTGCTCAGTGCTCATTGCTCAGGGTGCTGGGTGTTCAGTATTCAGGGTGCTGGGTGCTCAGTACTCAGGGTGCTGGGTGCTCAGTGCTCAGGGTGCTGGGTGCTCAGTGCTCACGATGCTGGGTACTCAGTACTCAGGGTGCTGGGTGCTCACTTCTCAGGGTGCTGGGTGCACAGTGTTCGGGGTGCTCGGTGCTCAGTGCTCGGGTTGCTGGGTGCTCAGTACTCAGGGTGCTGGTTGCTCAGTCCTCAGCGTGCTCAGTGCTCAGTACTCAGGGTGCTGGGTGCTCATTACTCAGGGTGCTTGGTGCTCAGTGCTCGGGGTGCTGGGTGCTCAGTACTCAGGGTGCTGGGTGCTCAGTGCTCAGGGTGCTGGGTGCTCAGTGCTCGGGGTGCTGGGTGCTCAGTACTCAGGGTGCTGGGTGCTCAGTACTCAGGGTGCTGGTTGCTCAGTCCTCAGCGTGCTCAGTGCACAGGGTGCTGGGTGCTCAGTGCTCGGGGTGCTCGGTGCTCAGTACTCAGGGTACTGAGTGCTCAGTACTCAGGGTGCTGGGTGCTCAGTGCTCAGGGTGCTGGGTGCTTAGTGCTCAGGGTGCTGGTTGCTCAGTCCTCAGCGTGCTCAGTGCTCAGGGTGCTGGGTGCTCAGTGCTCGGGGTGCTCGGTGCTCAGTACTCAGGGTACTGAGTGCTCAGTACTCAGGGTGCTGGGTGCTCAGTGCTCAGGGTGCTGGGTGCTTAGTGCTCAGTGTGCTCAGTGCTCAGTACTCAGGGTGCTGGGTGCTCATTACTCAGGGTGCTTGGTGCTCAGTGCTCGGGGTGCTGGGTGCTCAGTACTCAGGGTGCTGGGTGCTCAGTGCTCAGGGTGCTGGGTGCTCAGTGCTCGGGGTGCTGGGTGCTCAGTAATCAGGGTGCTGGGTGCTCAGTACTCAGGGTGCTGGGTGCTCAGTGCTCGGGGGGCTGGGTGCTCAGTGCTCAGGGTGCTGGGTGCTCATTACTTAGGGTGCTGGGTGCTCAGTGCTCGGGGTGCTCGGTGCTCAGTACTCAAGGTGCTGGGTGCTCAGTGCTCACGGTGCTGGGTGCTCAGTCCTCGGGGTGCTCCGTGCTCAGTGCTCAGGGTGCTGGGTGCTCAGTGCTCAGGGTGCTGGGTGCTCATTCTCGGGGTGCTGGGTGCTCAGTACTCAGGTTGCTCAGTACTCTGGGTGCTCGGTGCTCAGTTCTCAGGGTGCTCGGTGCTCAGTGTTTGGGGTGCTGGGTGCTCAGTACTCAGGGTGCTGGGTGCTCAGTGTTCAGGGTGCTTGGTGCTCAGTGCTCAGCGTGCTGGGTGCTCAGTACTCAGTGCTCAGGATGCTGGGTGCTCAGTGCTCAGGGTGCTCAGTGCTCGGGGTGCAGGGTGCTCAGTACTCAGGGTGCTGGGTGCTCAGTACTCAGGGTGCTCAGTACTCAGGGTGCTGGGTGCTCAGTGCTCGGGGTGCTGGGTGCTCAGTACTCAGGGTGCTGGGTGCTCAGTGCTCAGGGTGCTGGGTGCTCAGTGCTCGGGGTGCTGGGTGCTCATTCTCGGGGTGCTGGGTGCTCAGTACTCAGGGTGCTGGGTGCTCAGTGCTCGGGGTGCTCGGTGCTCAGTACACAGGGTGCTGGGTGCTCCGTGCTCAGGGTGCTGGGTGCTCAGTACTCAGGGTGCTGGGTGCTCAGTGCTCAGTACTCAGCGTGCTCTGTGCTCAGTGCTCAGAGTGTTGGATGCTCAGTACTCAGGGTGCTGGGTGCTCAGTGCTCAGTGCTCAGGGTGCTCAGTGCTCAGGGTGCTGGGTGCTCAGGGTTCTTTGTGCTCAGTGCTCGGGGTGCTGGGTGCTCAGTGCTCAGGGTGCTGGGTGCTCAGTACTCAGTGCTCAGGGTGCTGGGTGCTCAGTGCTGAGTGCTCAGGGTGAAGGGTGTTCAGTACTCAGGGTGATGGGTGCTCAGTACTCAGGGTGCTGGGTGCTCAGTGCTCAGGGTGCTGGGTGCTCAGTGCTCACGATGCTGGGTGCTCAGTACTCAGGGTGCTGGGTGCTCAGTTCTCAGGGTGCTGGGTGCACAGTGTTCGGGGTGCTCGGTGCTCAGTGCTCAGGGTGCTGGGTGCTCAGTACTCAGGGTGCTGGGTGCTCAGTGCTCGGGGTGCTGGGTGCTCAGTGCTCGGCGTGCTGGGTGCTCAGTACTCAGGGTGCTGGGTGCTCAGTGCTCGGGGTGCTGGGTGCTCAGTGCTCAGTACTCAGGGTGCTGGGTGCTCAGTGCTCGGGGTGCTGGGTGCTCAGAGCTCGGGGTGCTCGGTGCTCAGTACTCAGGGTTCTCAGTGCTCAGTGCTCAGGGTGCTGGGTGCTCAGTACTCAGGGTGCTCAGTGCTCAGTACTCGGGGTACTGGGTGCTCAGTACTCAGGGTGCTCAGTGCTCAGTACTCGGGGTTCTGGGTGCTCAGTGCTCAGTGTGCTCAGTGCTCAGTGCTCGGGGTGCTGGGTGCTCAGTGCTCGGGGTGCTGGGTGCTCAGTGCTCAGAGTGCTGGGTGCTCAGTACTCAGGTTGCTGGGTGCTCAGTGCTCAGGGTGCTGGGTGCTCAGTACTCAGGGTGCTGGGTGCTCAGTACTCAGGGTGCTGGGTGCTCAGTGATCAGGGTGCTCGGTGCTCAGTACTCATGGTGCTGGGTACTCAGTGCTCAGGGTGCTCATTCTCGGGGTGCTGGGTACTCAGTACTCAGGGTGCTGGGTGCTCAGTGCTCGGGGTGCTGGGTGATCAGTGCTCGGGGTGCTCGGTGCTCAGTACTCAGGGTGCTGGGTGCTCAGTACTCAGGGTGCTCAGTGCTCGGGGAGCTCGGGGCTCAGTACTCAGGGTGCTTGGTACTCAGTGCTCGGGGTGCTCGGTGCTCAGTATTCAGGGTGCTGGGTGCTCAGTGCTCAGGGTGCTGGGTGCTCAGTACTCAGGTTGCTGGGTGCTCAGTACTCAGCGTGCTGGGTGCTCAGTACTCAGGGTGCTGGGTGCTCAGTGCTCAGGGTGCTGGGTGCTCAGTACTCAGGGTGCTGGGTGCTCAGTACTCATGGTGCTGGGTACTCAGTGCTCAGGGTGCTCATTCTCGGGTTGCTGGGTGCTCAGTACTCAGGGTGCTGGGTGCTCAGTGCTCGGGGTGCTGGGTGCTCAGTGCTCTGGGTGCTCGGTGCTCAGTACTCAGGGTGCTTGGTGCTCAGTACTCAGGGTGCTCAGTGTTCGGGGAGCTCGGTGCTCAGTACTCAGGGTGCTGGGTGTTCAGTGCTCGGGGTGCTCGGTGCTCAGTACTCAGGGTTCTCAGTGCTCAGTGCTCAGGGTGCTGGGTGCTCAGTACTCATGGTGCTCAGTGCTCAGTACTCGGGGTGCTGGGAGCTCAGTACTCAGGGTGCTCAGTGCTCAGTACTCGGGGTGCTGGGTGCTCAGTGCTCAGGGTGCTCAGTGCTCAGTGCTCGGGGTGCTGGGTGCTCAGTTCTCAGGGTGCTCGGTGCTCAGTACTCGGGGTGCTGGGTGCTCAGTGCTCAGGGTGCTGGGTGCTCAGTGCTCGGGGTGCTGGGTGCTCAGTGCTCAGGGTGCTGGGTGCTCAGTGCCCGGGTGCTCAGTGCTCAGTACTCAGAGTGCTGGGTGCTCAGTACTCAGGGTGCTGGGTGCTCAGTACTCGGGGTGCTGGGTGCTGAGTCCTCAGGGTGCTCAGTGGTCAGGGTGCTGGGTGCTCAGTGCTCGGGGTGCTCAGTGCTCAGTACTCAGGCTGCTGAGTGATCAGTACTCAGGGTGCTGGCTGCTCAGTACTCAGGGTGCTGGGTGCTCAGTGCTCAGTACTCAGGGTGCTGGGTGCTCAGTGCTCGGGGTGCTGGGTGCTCAGTGCTCGGGGTGCTCGGTGCTCAGTACTCAGGGTTCTCAGTGCTCAGTGCTCAGGGTGCTGGGTGCTCAGTACTCAGGGTGCTCAGTGCTCCGTACTCGGGGTGCTGGGTGCTCAGTACTCAGGGTGCTCAGTGCTCAGTACTCGGGGTGCTGGGTGCTCAGTGCTCAGGGTGCTCAGTGCTCAGTGCTCGGGGTGCTGGGTGCTCAGTGCTCGGGGTGCTGGGTGCTCAGTGCTCAGAGTGCTGGGTGCTCAGTACTCAGGTTGCTGGGTGCTCAGTGCTCAGTGTGCTGGGTGCTCAGTACTCAGGGTGCTGGGTGCTCAGAACTCATGGTGCTGGGTGCTCAGTGCTCAGGGTGCTGGGTGCTCAGTGCTCGGTGTGCTCGGTGCTCAGTACTCAGGATGCTGAGTGCTCAGTACTCAGGGTGCTGGGTGCTCAGTACTCAGGGTGCTGGGTGTTCAGTGCTCGGGGTGCTCGGTGCTCAGTACTCAGTGTTCTCAGTGCTCAGTGCTCAGGGTGCTGGGTGCTCAGTACTCATGGTGCTCAGTGCTCAGTACTCGGGGTGCTGGGAGCTCAGTACTCAGGGTGCTCAGTGCTCAGTACTCGGGGTGCTGGGTGCTCAGTGCTCAGGGTGCTCAGTGCTCAGTGCTCAAGGTGCTGGGTGCTCAGTTCTCAGGGTGCTCGGTGCTCAGTACTCGGGGTGCTGGGTGCTCAGTGCTCAGGGTGCTGGGTGCTCAGTGCTCGGGGTGCTGGGTGCTCAGTGCTCAGGGTGCTGGGTGCTCAGTGCCCGGGTGCTCAGTGCTCAGTACTCAGAGTGCTGGGTGCTCAGTACTCAGGGTGCTGGGTGCTCAGTGCTCAGGGTGCTGGGTGCTCAGTACTCAGGGTGCTGGGTGCTCAGTACTCAGGGTGCTAAGAGCTCAGGCTGCTCAGTGCTCGGGGTGCTGGATGCTCAGTGCTCAGTGCACAGGGTGCTGGGTGCTCAGTCCTCGGGGTGCTGGGTGCTCAGTACTCAGGGTGCTGGGTGCTCAGTACTCAGGGTGCTGGGTGCTCAGTGCTCAGGGTGCTGGGTGCTCAGTGCTCTGGGTGCTGGGTGCTCAGTGCTCAGGGTGCTGGGTGCTCAGTGCTCACGGTGCTGGGTACTCAGTGCTCGGGGTGCTGGGTGCTGAGTGCTCAGGGTGCTGGGTGCTCAGTGCTCGGGGTGCTCGGTGCTCAGTACACAGGGTGCTGGGTGCTCAGTGCTCGGGGTGCTGGGTGCTCAGTGCTCAGTACTCAGGGTGCTGGGTGCTCAGTGCTCGGGGTGCTGGGTGCTCAGTACTCAGCGTGCTGGGTGCTCAGTACTCAGGGTGCTGGGTGCTCAGTGCTCAGGGTGCTGGGTGCTCAGTGCTGAGGGTGCTGGGTGCTCAGTGATCGGGGTGCTGGGTGCTCAGTACTCAGGGTGCTCAGTGCTCTGGGTGCTTAGTGCTCAGTACTCATGGTGCTGGGTGCTCAGTACTCAGGGTGCTCAGTGCTCGGGGTGCTGGGTGCTCAGTGCTCAGGGTGCTGGGTGCTCAGTACTCAGGATGCTGGGTGCTCAGTACTCAGGGTGCTGGGTGCTGAGTCCTCAGGGTGTTCAGTGGTCAGGGTGCTGGGTGCTCAGTGCTCGGGGTGCTCAGTGCTCAGTGCTCAGGGTGCTGGGTGCTCAGTGCTCGGTGTGCTCGGTGCTCAGTACTCAGGATGCTGAGTGCTCAGTACTCAGGGTGCTGGGTGCTCAGTACTCAGGGTGCTGGGTGCTCAGTGCTCGGGGTGCTGGGTGCTCAGTGCTCAGGGTGCTCAGCGCTCAGTACTCAGGGTGCTCAGTGCTCAGTACTCAGGGTGCTGGGTGCTCAGTGCTCAGGGTGCTGGGTGCTCAGTGCTCAGGGGTACTGGGTACTCAGTGCTCAGTACACAGGGTGCTGAGTGCTCAGTGCTCGGGGTGCTGGGTGCTCAGTGCTCAGTACTCGGGGTGCTGGGTGCTCAGTACTCAGGGTGCTCAGTGCTCAGTACTCGGGGTGCTGGGTGCTCAGTGCTCAGGGTGCTCAGTGCTCAGTGCTCGGTGTGCTGGGTGCTCAGTGCTCGGTTTGCTGGGTGCTCAGTGCTCAGAGTGCTGGGTGCTCAGTACTCAGGTTGCTGGGTGCTCAGTGCTCAGGGTGCTGGGTGCTCAGTACTCAGGGTGCTGTGTGCTCAGTATTCATGGTGCTGGGTACTCAGTGCACAGGGTGCTCATTCTCGGGGTGCTGGGTGCTCAGTACTCAGGGTGCTGGGTGCTCAGTACTCAGTGTGCTAAGAGCTCAGGGTGCTCAGTGCTCGGGGTGCTGGATGCTCAGTGCTCAGTGCACAGGGTGCTGGGTGCTCAGTCCTCGGGGTGCTGGGTGCTCAGTACTCAGGGTGCTGGGTGCTCAGTACTCAGGGTGCTGGGTGCTCAGTGCTCAGGGTGCTGGGTGCTCAGTGCTCTGGGTGCTGGGTGCTCAGTGCTCAGGGTGCTGGGTGCTCAGTGCCTAGGGTGCTGGGTGCTCAGTGCTAGGGGTGCTGGGTGCTGAGTGCTCGGGGTGCTGGGTGCTCAGTGCTCGGGGTGCTCGGTGCTCAGTACACAGGGTGCTGGGTGCTCAGTGCTCGGGGTGCTGGGTGCTCAGTGCTCAGTACTCAGGGTGCTGGGTGCTCAGTGCTCGGGGTGCTGGGTGCTCAGTACTCAGCGTGCTGGGTGCTCAGTACTCAGGGTGCTGGGTGCTCAGTGCTCAGGGTGCTGGGTGCTCAGTGCTCAGGGTGCTGGGTGCTCAGTGATTGGGGTTCTGGGTGCTCAGTACTCAGGGTGCTCAGTGCTCGGGGAGCTCGGTGCTCAGTACTCAGGGTGCTGGGTGCTCAGTACTCAGTGCTCGGGGTCCTGGATGCTCCGTGCTCGGGGTGCTGGGTGCTCAGTGCTCTGGGTGCTTAGTGCTCAGTACTCAGGGTGCTGGGTGCTCAGTACTCAGGGTGCTCAGTGCTCGGGGTGCTGGGTGCTCAGTGCTCAGGGTGATCGGTGCTCAGTACTCAGGATGCTGGGTGCTCAGTACTCAGGGTGCTGAGTGCTCAGTACTCAGGGTGCTGGTTGCTCAGTCCTCAGGGTGCTCAGTGCTCAGGGTGCTGGGTGCTCAGTCCTCAGGGTGCTCAGTGCTCAGGGTGCTGGGTGCTCAGTGCTCGGGTTGCTCGGTGCTCAGTACTCAGGGTGCTGAGTGCTCAGTACTCAGGGTGCTGGGTGATCAGTACTCAGGGTGCTGGGTGCTCAGTACTCAGGGTGCTGCGTGCTCAGTGCTCAGGGTGCTGGGTGCTCAGTGCTCGGGGGTACTGGGTACTCAGTGCTCAGTACACAGGGTGCTGAGTGCTCAGTGCTCGGGGTGCTGGGTGCTCAGTGCTCAGTACTCAGGGTGCTGGGTGCTCAGTGCTCGGGGTGCTGGGTGCTCAGTGCTCGGGGTGCTCGGTGCTCAGTACTCAGGGTTCTCAGTGCTCAGTGCTCAGGGTGCTGGGTGCTCAGTACTCAGGGTGCTCAGTGCTCCGTACTCGGGGTGCTGGGTGCTCAGTACTCAGGGTGCTCAGTGCTCAGTACTCGGGGTGCTGGGTGCTCAGTGCTCAGGGTGCTCAGTGCTCAGTGCTCGGGGTGCTGGGTGCTCAGTGCTCGGGGTGCTGGGTGCTCAGTGCTCAGAGTGCTGGGTGCTCAGTACTCAGGTTGCTGGGTGCTCAGTGCTCAGGGTGCTGGGTGCTCAGTACTCAGGGTGCTGGGTGCTCAGAACTCATGGTGCTGGGTGCTCAGTGCTCAGGGTGCTGGGTGCTCAGTGCTCGGTGTGCTCGGTGCTCAGTACTCAGGATGCTGAGTGCTCAGTACTCAGGGTGCTGGGTGCTCAGTACTCAGGGAGCTGGGTGCTCAGTGCTCGGGGTGCTGGGTGCTCAGTGCTCAGGGTGCTCAGCGCTCAGTACTCAGGGTGCTCAGTGCTCAGTACTCAGGGTGCTGGGTGCTCAGTGCTCAGGGTGCTGGGTGCTCAGTGCTCGGGGGTACTGGGTACTCAGTGCTCAGTACACAGGGTGCTGAGTGCTCAGTGCTCGGGGTGCTGGGTGCTCAGTGCTCAGTACTCAGGGTGCTGGGTGCTCAGTCCTCGGGGTGCTGGGTGCTCAGTGCTCGGGGTGCTCGGTGCTCAGTACTCAGGGTTCTCAGTGCTCAGTGCTCAGGGTGCTGGTTGCTCAGTACTCAGGGTGCTCAGTGCTCAGTACTCGGGGTGCTGGGTGCTCAGTGCTCAGGGTGCTCAGTGCTCAGTGCTCGGGGTGCTGGGTGCTCAGTGCTCGGGGTGCTGGGTGCTCAGTGCTCAGAGTGCTGGGTGCTCAGTACTCAGGTTGCTGGGTGCTCAGTGCTCAGGGTGCTGGGTGCTCAGTACTCAGGGTGCTGGTTGCTCAGTATTCATGGTGCTGGGTACTCAGTGCTCAGGGTGCTCATTCTCGGGGTGCTGGGTGCTCAGTACTCAGGGTGCTGGGTGCTCAGTACTCAGTGTGCTAAGAGCTCAGGGTGCTCAGTGCTCGGGGTGCTGGATGCTCAGTGCTCAGTGCACAGGGTGGTGGGTGCTCAGTCCTCGGGTTGCTGGGTGCTCAGTACTCAGGGTGCTGGGTGCTCAGTACTCAGGGTGCTGGGTGCTCAGTGCTCAGGGTGCTGGGTGCTCAGTGCTCTGGGTGCTGGGTGCTCAGTGCTCAGGGTGCTGGGTGCTCAGTGCCTAGGGTGCTGGGTGCTCAGTGCTAGGGGTGCTGGGTGCTGAGTGCTCGGGGTGCTGGGTGCTCAGTGCTCGGGGTGCTCGGTGCTCAGTACACAGGGTGCTGGGTGCTCAGTGCTCGGGGTGCTGGGTGCTCAGTGCTCAGTACTCAGGGTGCTGGGTGCTCAGTGCTCGGGGTGCTGGGTGCCCAGTACTCAGCGTGCTGGGTGCTCAGTACTCAGGGTGCTGGGTGCTCAGTGCTCAGGGTGCTGGGTGCTCAGTGCTCAGGGTGCTGGGTGCTCAGTGATCGGGGTTCTGGATGCTCAGTACTCAGGGTGCTCAGTGCTCGGGGAGCTCGGTGCTCAGTACTCAGGGTGCTGGGTGCTCAGTACTCAGTGCTCGGGGTCCTGGATGCTCCGTGCTCGGGGTGCTGGGTGCTCAGTGCTCTGGGTGCTTAGTGCTCAGTACTCAGGGTGCTGGGTGCTCAGTACTCAGGGTGCTCAGTGCTCGGGGTGCTGGGTGCTCAGTGCTCAGGGTGATCGGTGCTCAGTACTCAGGATGCTGGGTGCTCAGTACTCAGGGTGCTGGGTGCTCAGTACTCAGGGTGCTGGTTGCTCAGTCCTCAGGGTGCTCAGTGCTCAGGGTGCTGGGTGCTCAGTCCTCAGGGTGCTCAGTGCTCAGGGTGCTGGGTGCTCAGTGCTCGGGTTGCTCGGTGCTCAGTACTCAGGGTGCTGAGTGCTCAGTACTCAGGGTTCTGGGTGCTCAGTACTCAGGGTGCTGGGTGCTCAGTGCTCGGGGTGCTGGGTGCTCAGTGCTCATGGTGCTCAGTGCTCAGTACTCAGGGTGCTGAGTGCTCAGTACTGAGTGTGCTGGGTGCTCAGTACTCAGGGTGCTGGGTGCTCAGTGCTCAGGGTGCTGGGTGCTCAGTACTCAGGGTGCTGGGTGCTCGGTGCTCAGTACGCTGGGTGCTCAGTACTCAGGGTGCTGGGTGCTCAGTACTCAGGGTGCTCGGTGCTCAGTACTCAGGGTGCTTTGTGCTCAGTGCTCGGGGTGCTGGGTGCTCAGTACTCAGGGTGCTGGGTGCTGAGTGCTCGGGGTGCTCGGTGCTCAGTACCCTGGGTGCTCAGTACTCAGGGTGCTGGGTGCTCAGTACTCAGGGTGCTGGGTGCTTAGTACTCAGGGTGCTGGGTGCTCAGTGCTCAGGGTGCTGGGTGCTCAGTTCTCAGTACTCAGGGTGCTGGGTGCTCAGTGCTCAGGGTGCTGGGTGCTCACTGCTCAGGGTGCTGGGTGCTCGGTGCTCGGGGTGCTGGGTGCTTAGTGCTCGTGGTGCTGGGTGCTCAGTACTCAGGGTGCTGGGTGGTCAGTACTCACGGTGCTGGGAGCTCAGTACTCGGGGTGCTGGGTGCTCACTACTCCGGGTGCTGGGTGCTCAGTACTCAGGGTGCTGGGTGCTCAGTGCTCGGGGTGCTCGGTGCTCAGTACTCAGGGTGCTGGGTGCTCAGTGCTCAGGGTGCTGGGTGCTCAGTACTCAGTGTGCTGGGTGCTCAGTGCTCAGGGTGCTGGGTGCTCAGTACTTAGGGTGCTCAGTACTCAGGGTGCTGGGTGCTCAGTACTCAGGGTGCCCAGTGCTCAGGGTGCTGGGTGCTCAGTGCTCGGGGTGCTCGGTGCTCAGTACTCAGGATGCTGAGTGCTCAGTACTCAGGGTGCTGGGTGCTCAGTACTCAGGGTGCTGGGTGCTCAGTGCTCGGGGTGCTGCGTGCTCAGTGCTCAGGGTGCTCAGTGCTCAGTACTCAGGGTGCTCAGTGCTCAGTACTCAGGGTGCTGGGTGCTCAGTGCTCAGGGTGCTGGGTGCTCAGTGCTCGGGGGTACTGGGTACTCAGTGCTCAGTACACAGGGTGCTGGGTGCTCAGTGCTCGGGGTGCTGGGTGCTCAGTGCTCAGTACTCAGGGTGCTGGGTGCTCAGTGCTCGGGGTGCTGGGTGCTCAGTGCTCGGGGTGCTCGGTGCTCTGTACTCAGGGTTCTCAGTCCTGAGTGCTCAGGGTGCTGGGTGCTCAGTACTCAGGGTGCTCAGTGCTCAGTACTCGGGGTGCTGGGTGCTCAGTACTCAGGGTGCTCAGTGCTCAGTACTCGGGGTGCTGGGTGCTCAGTGCTCAGGGTGCTCAGTGCTCAGTGCTCGGGGTGCTGGGTGCTCAGTGCTCGGGGTGCTGGGTGCTCAGTGCTCAGAGTGCTGGGTGCTCAGTACTCAGGTTGCTGGGTGCTCAGTGCTCAGGGTGCTGGGTGCTCAGTACTCAGGGTGCTGGGTGCTCAGTACTCATGGTGCTGGGTACTCAGTGCTCAGGGTGCTTATTATCGGGGTGCTGGGTGCTCAGTACTCAGGGTGCTGGGTGCTCAGTGCTCGGGGTGCTGGGTGCTCAGTGCTCAGGGTGCTCAGTGCTCGGGGAGCTCGGTGCTAAGTACTCAGGGTGCTGGGTGTTCAGTGCTCGGGGTGCTCGGTGCTCAGTACTCAGGGTTCTCAGTGCTCAGTGCTCAGGGTGCTGGGTGCTCAGTACTCAGGGTGCTCAGTGCTCCGTACTCGGGGTGCTGGGTGCTCAGTACTCAGGGTGCTCAGTGCTCAGTACTCGGGGTGCTGGGTGCTCAGTGCTCAGGGTGCTCAGTGCTCAGTGCTCGGGGTGCTGGGTGCTCAGTGCTCGGGGTGCTGGGTGCTCAGTGCTCAGAGTGCTGGGTGCTCAGTACTCAGGTTGCTGGGTGCTCAGTGCTCAGTGTGCTGGGTGCTCAGTACTCAGGGTGCTGGGTGCTCAGAACTCATGGTGCTGGGTGCTCAGTGCTCAGGGTGCTGGGTGCTCAGTGCTCGGTGTGCTCGGTGCTCAGTACTCAGGATGCTGAGTGCTCAGTACTCAGGGTGCTGGGTGCTCAGTACTCAGGGTGCTGGGTGCTCAGTGCTCGGGGTGCTGGGTGCTCAGTGCTCAGGGTGCTCAGCGCTCAGTACTCAGGGTGCTCAGTGCTCAGTACTCAGGGTGCTGGGTGCTCAGTGCTCAGTGTGCTGGGTGCTCAGTGCTCAGGGGTACTGGGTACTCAGTGCTCAGTACACAGGGTGCTGAGTGCTCAGTGCTCGGGGTGCTGGGTGCTCAGTGCTCAGTACTCGGGGTGCTGGGTGCTCAGTACTCAGGGTGCTCAGTGCTCAGTACTCGGGGTGCTGGGTGCTCAGTGCTCAGGGTGCTCAGTGCTCAGTGCTCGGTGTGCTGGGTGCTCAGTGCTCGGTTTGCTGGGTGCTCAGTGCTCAGAGTGCTGGGTGCTCAGTACTCAGGTTGCTGGGTGCTCAGTGCTCAGGGTGCTGGGTGCTCAGTACTCAGGGTGCTGTGTGCTCAGTATTCATGGTGCTGGGTACTCAGTGCACAGGGTGCTCATTCTCGGGGTGCTGGGTGCTCAGTACTCAGGGTGCTGGGTGCTCAGTACTCAGTGTGCTAAGAGCTCAGGGTGCTCAGTGCTCGGGGTGCTGGATGCTCAGTGCTCAGTGCACAGGGTGCTGGGTGCTCAGTCCTCGGGGTGCTGGGTGCTCAGTACTCAGGGTGCTGGGTGCTCAGTACTCAGGGTGCTGGGTGCTCAGTGCTCAGGGTGCTGGGTGCTCAGTGCTCTGGGTGCTGGGTGCTCAGTGCTCAGGGTGCTGGGTGCTCAGTGCCTAGGGTGCTGGGTGCTCAGTGCTAGGGGTGCTGGGTGCTGAGTGCTCGGGGTGCTGGGTGCTCAGTGCTCGGGGTGCTCGGTGCTCAGTACACAGGGTGCTGGGTGCTCAGTGCTCGGGGTGCTGGGTGCTCAGTGCTCAGTACTCAGGGTGCTGGGTGCTCAGTGCTCGGGGTGCTGGGTGCTCAGTACTCAGCGTGCTGGGTGCTCAGTACTCAGGGTGCTGGGTGCTCAGTGCTCAGGGTGCTGGGTGCTCAGTGCTCAGGGTGCTGGGTGCTCAGTGATTGGGGTTCTGGGTGCTCAGTACTCAGGGTGCTCAGTGCTCGGGGAGCTCGGTGCTCAGTACTCAGGGTGCTGGGTGCTCAGTACTCAGTGCTCGGGGTCCTGGATGCTCCGTGCTCGGGGTGCTGGGTGCTCAGTGCTCTGGGTGCTTAGTGCTCAGTACTCAGGGTGCTGGGTGCTCAGTACTCAGGGTGCTCAGTGCTCGGGGTGCTGGGTGCTCAGTGCTCAGGGTGATCGGTGCTCAGTACTCAGGATGCTGGGTGCTCAGTACTCAGGGTGCTGAGTGCTCAGTACTCAGGGTGCTGGTTGCTCAGTCCTCAGGGTGCTCAGTGCTCAGGGTGCTGGGTGCTCAGTCCTCAGGGTGCTCAGTGCTCAGGGTGCTGGGTGCTCAGTACTCAGGGTGCTGGGTGCTCAGTGCTCAGGGTGCTGGGTGCTCAGTGCTCAGGGTGCTCGGTGCTTAATACTCATGGTGCTCGGTGCTCGGGGTGCTGGGTGCTCAGTGCTCGGGGTGCTGGGTGCTCAGTGCTCGGGGTGCTCGGTGCTCTGTACTCAGGGTTCTCAGTCCTGAGTGCTCAGGGTGCTGGGTGCTCAGTACTCAGGGTGCTCAGTGCTCAGTACTCGGGGTGCTGGGTGCTCAGTACTCAGGGTGCTCAGTGCTCAGTACTCGGGGTGCTGGGTGCTCAGTGCTCAGGGTGCTCAGTGCTCAGTGCTCGGGGTGCTGGGTGCTCAGTGCTCGGGGTGCTGGGTGCTCAGTGCTCAGAGTGCTGGGTGCTCAGTACTCAGGTTGCTGGGTGCTCAGTGCTCAGGGTGCTGGGTGCTCAGTACTCAGGGTGCTGGGTGCTCAATACTCATGGTGCTGGGTACTCAGTGCTCAGGGTGCTTATTATCGGGGTGCTGGGTGCTCAGTACTCAGGGTGCTGGGTGCTCAGTGCTCGGGGTGCTGGGTGCTCAGTGCTCAGGGTGCTCAGTGCTCGGGGAGCTCGGTGCTAAGTACTCAGGGTGCTGGGTGTTCAGTGCTCGGGGTGCTCGGTGCTCAGTACTCAGGGTTCTCAGTGCTCAGTGCTCAGGGTGCTGGGTGCTCAGTACTCAGGGTGCTCAGTGCTCCGTACTCGGGGTGCTGGGTGCTCAGTACTCAGGGTGCTCAGTGCTCAGTACTCGGGGTGCTGGGTGCTCAGTGCTCAGGGTGCTCAGTGCTCAGTGCTCGGGGTGCTGGGTGCTCAGTGCTCGGGGTGCTGGGTGCTCAGTGCTCAGAGTGCTGGGTGCTCAGTACTCAGGTTGCTGGGTGCTCAGTGCTCAGTGTGCTGGGTGCTCAGTACTCAGGGTGCTGGGTGCTCAGAACTCATGGTGCTGGGTGCTCAGTGCTCAGGGTGCTGGGTGCTCAGTGCTCGGTGTGCTCGGTGCTCAGTACTCAGGATGCTGAGTGCTCAGTACTCAGGGTGCTGGGTGCTCAGTACTCAGGGTGCTGGGTGCTCAGTGCTCGGGGTGCTGGGTGCTCAGTGCTCAGGGTGCTCAGCGCTCAGTACTCAGGGTGCTCAGTGCTCAGTACTCAGGGTGCTGGGTGCTCAGTGCTCAGTGTGCTGGGTGCTCAGTGCTCAGGGGTACTGGGTACTCAGTGCTCAGTACACAGGGTGCTGAGTGCTCAGTGCTCGGGGTGCTGGGTGCTCAGTGCTCAGTACTCGGGGTGCTGGGTGCTCAGTACTCAGGGTGCTCAGTGCTCAGTACTCGGGGTGCTGGGTGCTCAGTGCTCAGGGTGCTCAGTGCTCAGTGCTCGGTGTGCTGGGTGCTCAGTGCTCGGTTTGCTGGGTGCTCAGTGCTCAGAGTGCTGGGTGCTCAGTACTCAGGATGCTGGGTGCTCAGTGCTCAGGGTGCTGGGTGCTCAGTACTCAGGGTGCTGTGTGCTCAGTATTCATGGTGCTGGGTACTCAGTGCACAGGGTGCTCATTCTCGGGGTGCTGGGTGCTCAGTACTCAGGGTGCTGGGTGCTCAGTACTCAGTGTGCTAAGAGCTCAGGGTGCTCAGTGCTCGGGGTGCTGGATGCTCAGTGCTCAGTGCACAGGGTGCTGGGTGCTCAGTCCTCGGGGTGCTGGGTGCTCAGTACTCAGGGTGCTGGGTGCTCAGTACTCAGGGTGCTGGGTGCTCAGTGCTCAGGGTGCTGGGTGCTCAGTGCTCTGGGTGCTGGGTGCTCAGTGCTCAGGGTGCTGGGTGCTCAGTGCCTAGGGTGCTGGGTGCTCAGTGCTAGGGGTGCTGGGTGCTGAGTGCTCGGGGTGCTGGGTGCTCAGTGCTCGGGGTGCTCGGTGCTCAGTACACAGGGTGCTGGGTGCTCAGTGCTCGGGGTGCTGGGTGCTCAGTGCTCAGTACTCAGGGTGCTGGGTGCTCAGTGCTCGGGGTGCTGGGTGCTCAGTACTCAGCGTGCTGGGTGCTCAGTACTCAGGGTGCTGGGTGCTCAGTGCTCAGGGTGCTGGGTGCTCAGTGCTCAGGGTGCTGGGTGCTCAGTGATTGGGGTTCTGGGTGCTCAGTACTCAGGGTGCTCAGTGCTCGGGGAGCTCGGTGCTCAGTACTCAGGGTGCTGGGTGCTCAGTACTCAGTGCTCGGGGTCCTGGATGCTCCGTGCTCGGGGTGCTGGGTGCTCAGTGCTCTGGGTGCTTAGTGCTCAGTACTCAGGGTGCTGGGTGCTCAGTACTCAGGGTGCTCAGTGCTCGGGGTGCTGGGTGCTCAGTGCTCAGGGTGATCGGTGCTCAGTACTCAGGATGCTGGGTGCTCAGTACTCAGGGTGCTGAGTGCTCAGTACTCAGGGTGCTGGTTGCTCAGTCCTCAGGGTGCTCAGTGCTCAGGGTGCTGGGTGCTCAGTCCTCAGGGTGCTCAGTGCTCAGGGTGCTGGGTGCTCAGTGCTCGGGTTGCTCGGTGCTCAGTACTCAGGGTGCTGAGTGCTCAGTACTCAGGGTGCTGGGTGCTCAGTACTCAGGGTGCTGGGTGCTCAGTACTCAGGGTGCTGCGTGCTCAGTGCTCAGGGTGCTGGGTGCTCAGTGCTCGGGGGTACTGGGTACTCAGTGCTCAGTACACAGGGTGCTGAGTGCTCAGTGCTCGGGGTGCTGGGTGCTCAGTGCTCAGTACTCAGGGTGCTGGGTGCTCAGTGCTCGGGGTGCTGGGTGCTCAGTGCTCGGGGTGCTCGGTGCTCAGTACTCAGGGTTCTCAGTGCTCAGTGCTCAGGGTGCTGGGTGCTCAGTACTCAGGGTGCTCAGTGCTCCGTACTCGGGGTGCTGGGTGCTCAGTACTCAGGGTGCTCAGTGCTCAGTACTCGGGGTGCTGGGTGCTCAGTGCTCAGGGTGCTCAGTGCTCAGTGCTCGGGGTGCTGGGTGCTCAGTGCTCGGGGTGCTGGGTGCTCAGTGCTCAGAGTGCTGGGTGCTCAGTACTCAGGTTGCTGGGTGCTCAGTGCTCAGGGTGCTGGGTGCTCAGTACTCAGGGTGCTGGGTGCTCAGAACTCATGGTGCTGGGTGCTCAGTGCTCAGGGTGCTGGGTGCTCAGTGCTCGGTGTGCTCGGTGCTCAGTACTCAGGATGCTGAGTGCTCAGTACTCAGGGTGCTGGGTGCTCAGTACTCAGGGAGCTGGGTGCTCAGTGCTCGGGGTGCTGGGTGCTCAGTGCTCAGGGTGCTCAGCGCTCAGTACTCAGGGTGCTCAGTGCTCAGTACTCAGGGTGCTGGGTGCTCAGTGCTCAGGGTGCTGGGTGCTCAGTGCTCGGGGGTACTGGGTACTCAGTGCTCAGTACACAGGGTGCTGAGTGCTCAGTGCTCGGGGTGCTGGGTGCTCAGTGCTCAGTACTCAGGGTGCTGGGTGCTCAGTGCTCGGGGTGCTGGGTGCTCAGTGCTCGGGGTGCTCGGTGCTCAGTACTCAGGGTTCTCAGTGCTCAGTGCTCAGGGTGCTGGTTGCTCAGTACTCAGGGTGCTCAGTGCTCAGTACTCGGGGTGCTGGGTGCTCAGTGCTCAGGGTGCTCAGTGCTCAGTGCTCGGGGTGCTGGGTGCTCAGTGCTCGGGGTGCTGGGTGCTCAGTGCTCAGAGTGCTGGGTGCTCAGTACTCAGGTTGCTGGGTGCTCAGTGCTCAGGGTGCTGGGTGCTCAGTACTCAGGGTGCTGGTTGCTCAGTATTCATGGTGCTGGGTACTCAGTGCTCAGGGTGCTCATTCTCGGGGTGCTGGGTGCTCAGTACTCAGGGTGCTGGGTGCTCAGTACTCAGTGTGCTAAGAGCTCAGGGTGCTCAGTGCTCGGGGTGCTGGATGCTCAGTGCTCAGTGCACAGGGTGCTGGGTGCTCAGTCCTCGGGGTGCTGGGTGCTCAGTACTCAGGGTGCTGGGTGCTCAGTACTCAGGGTGCTGGGTGCTCAGTGCTCAGGGTGCTGGGTGCTCAGTGCTCTGGGTGCTGGGTGCTCAGTGCTCAGGGTGCTGGGTGCTCAGTGCCTAGGGTGCTGGGTGCTCAGTGCTAGGGGTGCTGGGTGCTGAGTGCTCGGGGTGCTGGGTGCTCAGTGCTCGGGGTGCTCGGTGCTCAGTACACAGGGTGCTGGGTGCTCAGTGCTCGGGGTGCTGGGTGCTCAGTGCTCAGTACTCAGGGTGCTGGGTGCTCAGTGCTCGGGGTGCTGGGTGCTCAGTACTCAGCGTGCTGGGTGCTCAGTACTCAGGGTGCTGGGTGCTCAGTGCTCAGGGTGCTGGGTGCTCAGTGCTCAGGGTGCTGGGTGCTCAGTGATCGGGGTTCTGGGTGCTCAGTACTCAGGGTGCTCAGTGCTCGGGGAGCTCGGTGCTCAGTACTCAGGGTGCTGGGTGCTCAGTACTCAGTGCTCGGGGTCCTGGATGCTCCGTGCTCGGGGTGCTGGGTGCTCAGTGCTCTGGGTGCTTAGTGCTCAGTACTCAGGGTGCTGGGTGCTCAGTACTCAGGGTGCTCAGTGCTCGGGGTGCTGGGTGCTCAGTGCTCAGGGTGATCGGTGCTCAGTACTCAGGATGCTGGGTGCTCAGTACTCAGGGTGCTGGGTGCTCAGTACTCAGGGTGCTGGTTGCTCAGTCCTCAGGGTGCTCAGTGCTCAGGGTGCTGGGTGCTCAGTCCTCAGGGTGCTCAGTGCTCAGGGTGCTGGGTGCTCAGTGCTCGGGTTGCTCGGTGCTCAGTACTCAGGGTGCTGAGTGCTCAGTACTCAGGGTTCTGGGTGCTCAGTACTCAGGGTGCTGGGTGCTCAGTGCTTGGAGTGCTGGGTGCTCAGTGCTCATGGTGCTCAGTGCTCAGTACTCAGGGTGCTGAGTGCTCAGTACTGAGTGTGCTGGGTGCTCAGTACTCAGGGTGCTGGGTGCTCAGTGCTCAGGGTGCTGGGTGCTCAGTACTCAGGGTGCTGGGTGCTCGGTGCTCAGTACGCTGGGTGCTCAGTACTCAGGGTGCTGGGTGCTCAGTACTCAGGGTGCTCGGTGCTCAGTACTCAGGGTGCTTTGTGCTCAGTGCTCGGGGTGCTGGGTGCTCAGTACTCAGGGTGCTGGGTGCTGAGTGCTCGGGGTGCTCGGTGCTCAGTACCCTGGGTGCTCAGTACTCAGGGTGCTGGGTGCTCAGTACTCAGGGTGCTGGGTGCTTAGTACTCAGGGTGCTGGGTGCTCAGTGCTCAGGGTGCTGGGTGCTCAGTTCTCAGTACTCAGGGTGCTGGGTGCTCAGTGCTCAGGGTGCTGGGTGCTCACTGCTCAGGGTGCTGGGTGCTCGGTGCTCGGGGTGCTGGGTGCTTAGTGCTCGGGGTGCTGGGTGCTCAGTACTCAGGGTGCTGGGTGGTCAGTACTCACGGTGCTGGGTGCTCAGTACTCGGGGTGCTGGGTGCTCACTACTCCGGGTGCTGGGTGCTCAGTACTCAGGGTGCTGGGTGCTCAGTGCTCGGGGTGCTCGGTGCTCAGTACTCAGGGTGCTGGGTGCTCAGTGCTCAGGGTGCTGGGTGCTCAGTACTCAGTGTGCTGGGTGCTCAGTGCTCAGGGTGCTGGGTGCTCAGTACTTAGGGTGCTCAGTACTCAGGGTGCTGGGTGCTCAGTACTCAGGGTGCCCAGTGCTCAGGGTGCTGGGTGCTCAGTGCTCGGGGTGCTCGGTGCTCAGTACTCAGGATGCTGAGTGCTCAGTACTCAGGGTGCTGGGTGCTCAGTACTCAGGGTGCTGGGTGCTCAGTGCTCGGGGTGCTGCGTGCTCAGTGCTCAGGGTGCTCAGTGCTCAGTACTCAGGGTGCTCAGTGCTCAGTACTCAGGGTGCTGGGTGCTCAGTGCTCAGGGTGCTGGGTGCTCAGTGCTCGGGGGTACTGGGTACTCAGTGCTCAGTACACAGGGTGCTGGGTGCTCAGTGCTCGGGGTGCTGGGTGCTCAGTGCTCAGTACTCAGGGTGCTGGGTGCTCAGTGCTCGGGGTGCTGGGTGCTCAGTGCTCGGGGTGCTCGGTGCTCTGTACTCAGGGTTCTCAGTCCTGAGTGCTCAGGGTGCTGGGTGCTCAGTACTCAGGGTGCTCAGTGCTCAGTACTCGGGGTGCTGGGTGCTCAGTACTCAGGGTGCTCAGTGCTCAGTATTCGGGGTGCTGGGTGCTCAGTGCTCAGGGTGCTCAGTGCTCAGTGCTCGGGGTGCTGGGTGCTCAGTGCTCGGGGTGCTGGGTGCTCAGTGCTCAGAGTGCTGGGTGCTCAGTACTCAGGTTGCTGGGTGCTCAGTGCTCAGGGTGCTGGGTGCTCAGTACTCAGGGTGCTGGGTGCTCAATACTCATGGTGCTGGGTACTCAGTGCTCAGGGTGCTCATTATCGGGGTGCTGGGTGCTCAGTACTCAGGGTGCTGGGTGCTCAGTGCTCGGGGTGCTGGGTGCTCAGTGCTCAGGGTGCTCAGTGCTCGGGGAGCTCGGTGCTAAGTACTCAGGGTGCTGGGTGTTCAGTGCTCGGGGTGCTCGGTGCTCAGTACTCAGGGTTCTCAGTGCTCAGTGCTCAGGGTGCTGGGTGCTCAGTACTCATGGTGCTCAGTGCTCAGTACACGGGGTGCTGGTTGCTCAGTACTCAGTGTGCTCAGTGCTCAGTACTCGGGGTGCTGGGTGCTCAGTGCTCAGGGTGCTCAGTGCTCAGTGCTCGGGGTGCTGGGTGCTCAGTTCTCGGGGTGCTCGGTGCTCAGTACTCGGGTGCTGGGTGCTCAGTGCTCAGGGTGCTGGGTGCGCAGTGCTCGGGGTGCTGGGTGCTCAGTGCTCAGTGTGCTGGGTGCTCAGTGCACGGGGTGCTCGGTGCTCAGTACTCAGGGTGCTTGGTGCTCAGTACTCAGGGTGCTGGGTGCTCAGTGCTCAGGGTGCTGGGTGCTCAGTACTCAGGGTGCTGGGTGCTCAGTACTCAGGGTGCTAAGAGCTCAGGGTGCTCAGTGCTCGGGGTGCTGGATGCTCAGTGCTCAGTGCACAGGGTGCTGGGTGCTCAGTCCTCGGGGTGCTGGGTGCTCAGTACTCAGGGTGCTGGGTGCTCAGTACTCAGGGTGCTGGGTGCTCAGTGCTCAGTGTGCTGGGTGCTCAGTGCTCTGGGTGCTGGGTGCTCAGTGCTCAGGGTGCTGGGTGCTCAGTGCTCAGGGTGCTGGGTGCTCAGTGCTCGGGGTGCCGGGTGCTGAGCGCTCAGGGTGCTGGGTGCTCAGTGCTCGGCGTGCTCGGTTCTCAGTACACAGGGTGCTGGGTGCTCAGTGCTCGGGGTGCGGGGTGCTCAGTGCTCAGTACTCAGGGTGCTGGGCGCTCAGTGCTCGGGGTGCTGGGTGCTCAGTACTCAGCGTGCTGGGTGCTCAGTACTCAGGGTGCTGGGTGCTCAGTGCTCAGGGTGCTGGGTGCTCAGTGCTCAGGGTGCTGGGTGCTCAGTGATCGGGGTTCTGGGTGCTCAGTACTCAGGGTTCTCAGTGCTCGCGGAGCTCGGTGCTCAGTACTCAGGGTGCTGGGTGCTCAGTACTCAGTGCTCGGGGTCCTGGATGCTCCGTGCTCGGGGTGCTGGGTGCTCAGTGCTGTGGGTGCTTAGTGCTCAGTACTCAGGGTGCTGGGTGCTCAGTACTCAGGGTGCTCAGTGCTCGGGGTGCTGGGTGCTCAGTGCTCAGGGTGATCGATGCTCAGTACTCAGGATGCTGGGTGCTCAGTACTCAGGGTGCTGGGTGCTCAGTACTCAGGGTGCTGGGTGCTCAGTGCTCGGGGGTACTGGGTACTCAGTGCTCAGTACACAGGGTGCTGAGTGCTCAGTGCTCGGGGTGCTGGGTGCTCAGTGCTCAGTACTCAGGGTGCTGGGTGCTCAGTGCTCGGGGTGCTGGGTGCTCAGTGCTCGGGGTGCTCGGTGCTCAGTACTCAGGGTTCTCAGTGCTCAGTGCTCAGGGTGCTGGTTGCTCAGTACTCAGGGTGCTCAGTGCTCAGTACTCGGGGTGCTGGGTGCTCAGTGCTCAGGGTGCTCAGTGCTCAGTGCTCGGGGTGCTGGGTGCTCAGTGCTCGGGGTGCTGGGTGCTCAGTGCTCAGAGTGCTGGGTGCTCAGTACTCAGGTTGCTGGGTGCTCAGTGCTCAGGGTGCTGGGTGCTCAGTACTCAGGGTGCTGGTTGCTCAGTATTCATGGTGCTGGGTACTCAGTGCTCAGGGTGCTCATTCTCGGGGTGCTGGGTGCTCAGTACTCAGGGTGCTGGGTGCTCAGTACTCAGTGTGCTAAGAGCTCAGGGTGCTCAGTGCTCGGGGTGCTGGATGCTCAGTGCTCAGTGCACAGGGTGCTGGGTGCTCAGTCCTCGGGGTGCTGGGTGCTCAGTACTCAGGGTGCTGGGTGCTCAGTACTCAGGGTGCTGGGTGCTCAGTGCTCAGGGTGCTGGGTGCTCAGTGCTCTGGGTGCTGGGTGCTCAGTGCTCAGGGTGCTGGGTGCTCAGTGCCTAGGGTGCTGGGTGCTCAGTGCTAGGGGTGCTGGGTGCTGAGTGCTCGGGGTGCTGGGTGCTCAGTGCTCGGGGTGCTCGGTGCTCAGTACACAGGGTGCTGGGTGCTCAGTGCTCGGGGTGCTGGGTGCTCAGTGCTCAGTACTCAGGGTGCTGGGTGCTCAGTGCTCGGGGTGCTGGGTGCTCAGTACTCAGCGTGCTGGGTGCTCAGTACTCAGGGTGCTGGGTGCTCAGTGCTCAGGGTGCTGGGTGCTCAGTGCTCAGGGTGCTGGGTGCTCAGTGATCGGGGTTCTGGGTGCTCAGTACTCAGGGTGCTCAGTGCTCGGGGAGCTCGGTGCTCAGTACTCAGGGTGCTGGGTGCTCAGTACTCAGTGCTCGGGGTCCTGGATGCTCCGTGCTCGGGGTGCTGGGTGCTCAGTGCTCTGGGTGCTTAGTGCTCAGTACTCAGGGTGCTGGGTGCTCAGTACTCAGGGTGCTCAGTGCTCGGGGTGCTGGGTGCTCAGTGCTCAGGGTGATCGGTGCTCAGTACTCAGGATGCTGGGTGCTCAGTACTCAGGGTGCTGGGTGCTCAGTACTCAGGGTGCTGGTTGCTCAGTCCTCAGGGTGCTCAGTGCTCAGGGTGCTGGGTGCTCAGTCCTCAGGGTGCTCAGTGCTCAGGGTGCTGGGTGCTCAGTGCTCGGGTTGCTCGGTGCTCAGTACTCAGGGTGCTGAGTGCTCAGTACTCAGGGTTCTGGGTGCTCAGTACTCAGGGTGCTGGGTGCTCAGTGCTTGGAGTGCTGGGTGCTCAGTGCTCATGGTGCTCAGTGCTCAGTACTCAGGGTGCTGAGTGCTCAGTACTGAGTGTGCTGGGTGCTCAGTACTCAGGGTGCTGGGTGCTCAGTGCTCAGGGTGCTGGGTGCTCAGTACTCAGGGTGCTGGGTGCTCGGTGCTCAGTACGCTGGGTGCTCAGTACTCAGGGTGCTGGGTGCTCAGTACTCAGGGTGCTCGGTGCTCAGTACTCAGGGTGCTTTGTGCTCAGTGCTCGGGGTGCTGGGTGCTCAGTACTCAGGGTGCTGGGTGCTGAGTGCTCGGGGTGCTCGGTGCTCAGTACCCTGGGTGCTCAGTACTCAGGGTGCTGGGTGCTCAGTACTCAGGGTGCTGGGTGCTTAGTACTCAGGGTGCTGGGTGCTCAGTGCTCAGGGTGCTGGGTGCTCAGTTCTCAGTACTCAGGGTGCTGGGTGCTCAGTGCTCAGGGTGCTGGGTGCTCACTGCTCAGGGTGCTGGGTGCTCGGTGCTCGGGGTGCTGGGTGCTTAGTGCTCGGGGTGCTGGGTGCTCAGTACTCAGGGTGCTGGGTGGTCAGTACTCACGGTGCTGGGTGCTCAGTACTCGGGGTGCTGGGTGCTCACTACTCCGGGTGCTGGGTGCTCAGTACTCAGGGTGCTGGGTGCTCAGTGCTCGGGGTGCTCGGTGCTCAGTACTCAGGGTGCTGGGTGCTCAGTGCTCAGGGTGCTGGGTGCTCAGTACTCAGTGTGCTGGGTGCTCAGTGCTCAGGGTGCTGGGTGCTCAGTACTTAGGGTGCTCAGTACTCAGGGTGCTGGGTGCTCAGTACTCAGGGTGCCCAGTGCTCAGGGTGCTGGGTGCTCAGTGCTCGGGGTGCTCGGTGCTCAGTACTCAGGATGCTGAGTGCTCAGTACTCAGGGTGCTGGGTGCTCAGTACTCAGGGTGCTGGGTGCTCAGTGCTCGGGGTGCTGCGTGCTCAGTGCTCAGGGTGCTCAGTGCTCAGTACTCAGGGTGCTCAGTGCTCAGTACTCAGGGTGCTGGGTGCTCAGTGCTCAGGGTGCTGGGTGCTCAGTGCTCGGGGGTACTGGGTACTCAGTGCTCAGTACACAGGGTGCTGGGTGCTCAGTGCTCGGGGTGCTGGGTGCTCAGTGCTCAGTACTCAGGGTGCTGGGTGCTCAGTGCTCGGGGTGCTGGGTGCTCAGTGCTCGGGGTGCTCGGTGCTCTGTACTCAGGGTTCTCAGTCCTGAGTGCTCAGGGTGCTGGGTGCTCAGTACTCAGGGTGCTCAGTGCTCAGTACTCGGGGTGCTGGGTGCTCAGTACTCAGGGTGCTCAGTGCTCAGTACTCGGGGTGCTGGGTGCTCAGTGCTCAGGGTGCTCAGTGCTCAGTGCTCGGGGTGCTGGGTGCTCAGTGCTCGGGGTGCTGGGTGCTCAGTGCTCAGAGTGCTGGGTGCTCAGTACTCAGGTTGCTGGGTGCTCAGTGCTCAGGGTGCTGGGTGCTCAGTACTCAGGGTGCTGGGTGCTCAATACTCATGGTGCTGGGTACTCAGTGCTCAGGGTGCTCATTATCGGGGTGCTGGGTGCTCAGTACTCAGGGTGCTGGGTGCTCAGTGCTCGGGGTGCTGGGTGCTCAGTGCTCAGGGTGCTCAGTGCTCGGGGAGCTCGGTGCTAAGTACTCAGGGTGCTGGGTGTTCAGTGCTCGGGGTGCTCGGTGCTCAGTACTCAGGGTTCTCAGTGCTCAGTGCTCAGGGTGCTGGGTGCTCAGTACTCATGGTGCTCAGTGCTCAGTACACGGGGTGCTGGTTGCTCAGTACTCAGTGTGCTCAGTGCTCAGTACTCGGGGTGCTGGGTGCTCAGTGCTCAGGGTGCTCAGTGCTCAGTGCTCGGGGTGCTGGGTGCTCAGTTCTCGGGGTGCTCGGTGCTCAGTACTCGGGTGCTGGGTGCTCAGTGCTCAGGGTGCTGGGTGCGCAGTGCTCGGGGTGCTGGGTGCTCAGTGCTCAGTGTGCTGGGTGCTCAGTGCACGGGGTGCTCGGTGCTCAGTACTCAGGGTGCTTGGTGCTCAGTACTCAGGGTGCTGGGTGCTCAGTGCTCAGGGTGCTGGGTGCTCAGTACTCAGGGTGCTGGGTGCTCAGTACTCAGGGTGCTAAGAGCTCAGGGTGCTCAGTGCTCGGGGTGCTGGATGCTCAGTGCTCAGTGCACAGGGTGCTGGGTGCTCAGTCCTCGGGGTGCTGGGTGCTCAGTACTCAGGGTGCTGGGTGCTCAGTACTCAGGGTGCTGGGTGCTCAGTGCTCAGTGTGCTGGGTGCTCAGTGCTCTGGGTGCTGGGTGCTCAGTGCTCAGGGTGCTGGGTGCTCAGTGCTCAGGGTGCTGGGTGCTCAGTGCTCGGGGTGCCGGGTGCTGAGCGCTCAGGGTGCTGGGTGCTCAGTGCTCGGGGTGCTCGGTTCTCAGTACACAGGGTGCTGGGTGCTCAGTGCTCGGGGTGCGGGGTGCTCAGTGCTCAGTACTCAGGGTGCTGGGCGCTCAGTGCTCGGGGTGCTGGGTGCTCAGTACTCAGCGTGCTGGGTGCTCAGTACTCAGGGTGCTGGGTGCTCAGTGCTCAGGGTGCTGGGTGCTCAGTGCTCAGGGTGCTGGGTGCTCAGTGATCGGGGTTCTGGGTGCTCAGTACTCAGGGTTCTCAGTGCTCGCGGAGCTCGGTGCTCAGTACTCAGGGTGCTGGGTGCTCAGTACTCAGTGCTCGGGGTCCTGGATGCTCCGTGCTCGGGGTGCTGGGTGCTCAGTGCTGTGGGTGCTTAGTGCTCAGTACTCAGGGTGCTGGGTGCTCAGTACTCAGGGTGCTCAGTGCTCGGGGTGCTGGGTGCTCAGTGCTCAGGGTGATCGATGCTCAGTACTCAGGATGCTGGGTGCTCAGTACTCAGGGTGCTGGGTGCTCAGTACTCAGGGTGCTGGGTGCTCAGTACTCAGGGTGCTGGGTGCTCAGTGCTCAGTGTGCTGGGTGCTCAGTGCTATGGGTGCTGGGTGCTCAGTGCTCAGGGTGCTGGGTGCTCAGTGCTCAGGGTGCTGGGTGCTCAGTGCTCGGGGTCCCGGGTGCTGAGCGCTCAGGGTGCTGGGTGCTCAGTGCTCGGGGTGCTCGGTTCTCAGTACACAGGGTGCTGGGTGCTCAGTGCTCGGGGTGCTGGGTGCTCAGTGCTCAGTACTCAGGGTGCTGGGTGCTCAGTGCTCGGGGTGCTGGGTGCTCAGTACTCAGCGTGCTGGGTGCTCAGTACTCAGGGTGCTGGGTGCTCAGTGCTCAGGGTGCTGGGTGCTCAGTGCTCAGTGTGCTGGGTGCTCAGTGATCGGGGTTCTGGGTGCTCAGTACTCAGGGTGCTCAGTGCTCGCGGAGCTCGGTGCTCTTTACTCAGGGTGCTGGGTGCTCAGTACTCAGTGCTCGGGGTCCTGGATGCTCCGTGCTCGGGGTGCTGGGTGCTCAGTGCTCTGGGTGCTTAGTGCTCAGTACTCAGGGTGCTGGGTGCTCAGTACTCAGGGTGCTCAGTGCTCGGGGTGCTGGGTGCTCAGTGCTCAGGGTGATCGATGCTCAGTACTCAGGATGCTGGGTGCTCAGTACTCAGGGTGCTGGGTGCTCAGTACTCAGGGTGCTGGTTGCTCAGTCCTCAGGGTGCTCAGTGCTCAGGGTGCTGGGTGCTCAGGGCTCGGGATGCTCGGTGCTCAGTACTCAGGGTGCTGAGTGCTCAGTACTCAGGGTGCTGGTTGCTCAGTACTCAGGGTGCTGGGTGCTCAGTGCTCGGGGTGCTGGGTGCTCAGTGCTCATGGTGCTCAGTGCTCAGTACTCAGGGTGCTCAGTGCTCAGTACTCAGGGTGCTGGGTGCTCAGTACTCAGGGTGCTGGGTGCTCAGTGCTCAGGGTGCTGGCTGCTCAGTACTCAGGGTGCTGGGTGCTCGGTGCTCAGTACGCTGGGTGCTCAGTACTCAGGGTGCTGGGTGCTCAGTACTCAGGGTGCTCGGTGCTCAGTACTCAGGGTGCTGGGTGCTCAGTGCTCGGGGTGCTGGGTGCTCAGTACTAAGGGTGCTGGGTGCTCAGTGCTCGGGGTGCTCGGTGCTCAGTATGCTGGGTGCTCAGTACTCAGGGTGCTGGGTGCTCAGTACTAAGGGTGCTGGGTGCTTAGTATTAAGGGTGCTGGGTGCTCAGTGCTCAGGGTGCTGGGTGCTCAGTGATCAGTACTCAAGGTGCTGGGTGCTCAGTACTTAGGGTGCTCAGTACTCAGGGTGCTGGGTGCTCAGTACTCAGGGTGCCCAGTGCTCAGGGTGCTGGGTGCTCAGTGCTCGGGGTGCTCGGTGCTCAGTACTCAGGATGCTGAGTGCTCAGTACTCAGGGTGCTGGGTGCTCAGTACTCAGGGTGCTGGGTGCTCAGTGCTCGGGGTGCTGGGTGCTCAGTGCTCAGGGTGCTCAGTGCTCAGTACTCAGGGTGCTCAGTGCTCAGTACTCAGGGTGCTGGGTGCTCAGTGCTCAGGGTGCTGGGTGCTCAGTGCTCGGGGGTACTGGGTACTCAGTGCTCAGTACACAGGGTGCTGGGTGCTCAGTGCTCGGGGTGCTGGGTGCTCAGTGCTCAGTACTCAGGGTGCTGGGTGCTCAGTGCTCGGGGTGCTGGGTGCTCAGTGCTCGGGGTGCTCGGTGCTCTGTACTCAGGGTTCTCAGTACTGAGTGCTCAGGGTGCTGGGTGCTCAGTACTCAGGGTGCTCAGTGCTCAGTACTCGGGGTGCTGGGTGCTCAGTACTCAGGGTGCTCAGTGCTCAGTACTCGGGGTGCTGGGTGCTCAGTGCTCAGGGTGCTCAGTGCTCAGTGCTCGGGGTGCTGGGTGCTCAGTGCTCGGGGTGCTGGGTGCTCAGTGCTCAGAGTGCTGGGTGCTCAGTACTCAGGTTGCTGGGTGCTCAGTGCTCAGGGTGCTGGGTGCTCAGTACTCAGGGTGCTGGGTGCTCAATACTCATGGTGCTGGGTACTCAGTGCTCAGGGTGCTCATTCTCGGGGTGCTGGGTGCTCAGTACTCAGGGTGCTGGGTGCTCAGTGCTCGGGGTGCTGGGTGCTCAGTGCTCGGGGTGCTCGGTGCTCAGTACTCAGGGTGCTGGGTGCTCAGTGCTCAGGGTGCTCAGTGCTCGGGGAGCTCGGTGCTCAGTACTCAGGGTGCTGGGTGTTCAGTGCTCGGGGTGCTCGGTGCTCAGTACTCAGGGTTCTCAGTGCTCAGTGCTCAGGGTGCTGGGTGCTCAGTACTCATGGTGCTCATTGCTCAGTACACGGGGTGCTGGTTGCTCAGTACTCAGTGTGCTCAGTGCTCAGTACTCGGGGTGCTGGGTGCTCAGTGCTCAGGGTGCTGGGTGCTCAGTGCTCAGTACTCAGGGTGCTGGGTGCTCAGTGCTCGGGGTGCTGGGTGCTCCGTGCTCAGTACTCAGGGTGCTGGGTGCTCAGTGCTCGGGGTGCTGGGTGCTCAGTATTCAGCGTGCTGGGTGCTCAGTACTCAGGGTGCTGGGTGCTCAGTGCTCAGGGTGCTGGGTGCTCAGTGCTCAGGGTGCTGGGTGCTCAGTGATCGGGGTTCTGGGTGCTCAGTACTCAGGGTGCTCAGTGCTCGCGGAGCTCGGTGCTCAGTACTCAGGGTGCTGGGTGCTCAGTACTCAGTGCTCGGGGTCCTGGATGCTCCGTGCTCGGGGTGCTGGGTGCTCAGTGCTCTGGGTGCTTAGTGCTCAGTACTCAGGGTGCTGGGTGCTCAGTACTCAGGGTGCTCAGTGCTCGGGGTGCTGGGTGCTCAGTGCTCAGGGTGATCGATGCTCAGTACTCAGGATGCTGGTGCTCAGTACTCAGGGTGCTGGGTGCTCAGTACTCAGGGTGCTGGTTGCTCAGTCCTCAGGGTGCTCAGTGCTCAGGGTGCTGGGTGCTCAGGGCTCGGGGTGCTCGGTGCTCAGTACTCAGGGTGCTGAGTGCTCAGTACTCAGGGTGCTGGTTGCTCAGTACTGAGGGTGCTGGGTGCTCAGTGCTCGGGGTGCTGGGTGCTCAGTGCTCATGGTGCTCAGTGCTCAGTACTCAGGGTGCTCAGTGCTCAGTACTCAGGGTGCTGGGTGCTCAGTACTCAGGGTGCTGGGTGCTCAGTGCTCAGGGTGCTGGCTGCTCAGTACTCAGGGTGCTGGGTGCTCGGTGCTCAGTACGCTGGGTGCTCAGTACTCAGGGTGCTGGGTGCTCAGTACTCAGGGTGCTCGGTGCTCAGTACTCAGGGTGCTGGGTGCTCAGTGCTCGGGGTGCTGGGTGCTCAGTACTAAGGGTGCTGGGTGCTCAGTGCTCGGGGTGCTCGGTGCTCAGTATGCTGGGTGCTCAGTACTCAGGGTGCTGGGTGCTCAGTACTAAGGGTGCTGGGTGCTTAGTATTAAGGGTGCTGGGTGCTCAGTGCTCAGGGTGCTGGGTGCTCAGTGATCAGTACTCAAGGTGCTGGGTGCTCAGTGCTCAGGGTGCTGGGTGCTCACTGCTCAGGATGCTGGGTGCTCGGTGCTCGGGGTGCTGGGTGCTTAGTGCTCGGGGTGCTGGGTGCTCAGTACTCAGGGTGCTGGGTGGTCAGTACTCACGGTGCTGGGTGCTCAGTAGTCGGGGTGCTGGGTGCTCACTACTCAGGGTGCTGGGTGCTCAGTACTCAGGGTGCTGGGTGCTCAGTGCTCGGGGTGCTCGGTGCTCAGTACTCAGGGTGCTGGGTGCTCAGTGCTCAGGGTGCTGGGTGGTCAGTACTCAGTGTGCTGGGTGCTCAGTGCTCAGGGTGCTGGTTGCTCAGTCCTCAGGGTGCTCAGTGCTCAGGGTGCTGGGTGCTCAGTACTCAGTGTGCTCAGTACTCAGGGTGCTGGGTGCTCAGTACTCAGGGTGCTCAGTACTCAGGGTGCTGGGTGCTCAGTGCTCGGGGTGCTGGGTGCTCAGTACTCACGGTGCTCAGTACTCAGGGTGCTGGGTGCTCAGTGCTCGGGGTGCTGGGTGCTCAGTGCTCAGGGTGATCGGTGCTCAGTACTCAGGATGCTGGGTGCTCAGTACTCAGGGTGCTGGGTGCTCAGTACTCATGGTGCTGGGTACTCAGTGCTCAGGGTGCTCATTCTCGGGGTGCTGGGTGCTCAGTACTCAGGGTGCTGGGTGCTCAGTGCTCGGGGTGCTGGGTGCTCAGTGCTCGGGGTGCTCGGTGCTCAGTACTCAGGGTGCTGGGTGCTCAGTGCTCAGGGTGCTCAGTGCTCGGGGAGCTCGGTGCTCAGTACTCAGGGTGCTGGGTGTTCAGTGCTCGGGGTGCTCGGTGCTCAGTACTCAGGGTTCTCAGTGCTCAGTGCTCAGGGTGCTGGGTGCTCAGTACTCATGGTGCTCAGTGCTCAGTACTCGGGGTGCTGGTTGCTCAGTACTCAGGGAGCTCAGTGCTCAGTACTCGGGGTGCTGGGTGCTCAGTGCTCAGGGTGCTCAGTGCTCAGTGCTCGGGGTGCTGGGTGCTCAGTTCTCGGGGTGCTCGGTGCTCAGTACTCGGGGTGCTGGGTGCTCAGTGCTCAGGGTGCTGGGTGCTCAGTGCTCGGGGTGCTGGGTGCTCAGTGCTCAGTGTGCTGGGTGCTCAGTGCTCGGGGTGCTCGGTGCTCAGTACTCAGGGTGCTTGGTGCTCAGTACTCAGGGTGTTGGGTGCTCAGTGCTCAGGGTGCTGGGTGCTAAGTACTCAGGTTGCTGGGTGCTCATTACTCAGGGTGCTAAGAGCTCAGGGTGCTCAGTGATCGGGGTGCTGGATGCTCAGTGCTCAGTGCACAGGGTGCTGGGTGCTCAGTCCTCGGGGTGCTGGGTGCTCAGTACTCAGGGTGCTGGGTGCTCAGTACTCAGGGTGCTGGGTGCTTAGTGCTATGGGTGCTGGGTGCTCAGTACTCAGGGTGCTGGGTGCTCAGTGCTCAGGGTGCTGGGTGCTCAGTGCTCGGGGTGCCGGGTGCTGAGCGCTCAGTGTGCTGGGTGCTCAGTTCTCGGGGTGCTCGGTTCTCAGTACACAGGGTGCTGGGTGCTCAGTGCTCAGGGAGCTCGGTGCTCAGTACTCAGGTTGCTGGGTGTTCAGTGCTCGGGGTGCTAGGTGCTCAGTACTCAGGGTTCTCAGTGCTCAGTGCTCAGGGTGCTGGGTGCTCAGTACTCATGGTGCTCAGTGCTCAGTACTCGGGGTGCTGGTTGCTCAGTACTCAGTGTGCTCAGTGCTCAGTACTCGGTGTGCTGGGTGCTCAGTGCTCAGGGTGCTCAGTGCTCAGTGCTCGGGGTGCTGGGTGCTCAGTTCTCGGGGTGCTCGGTGCTCAGTACTCGGGGTGCTGGGTGCTCAGTGCTCAGGGTGCTGGGTGCTCAGTGCTCGGGGTGCTGGGTGCTCAGTGCTCAGTGTGCTGGGTGCTCAGTGCACGGGGTGCTCGGTGCTCAGTACTCAGGGTGCTTGGTGCTCAGTACTCAGGGTGCTGGGTGCTCAGTGCTCGGGGTGCTGGGTGCTCAGTGCTCAGGGTGATCGGTGCTCAGTACTCAGGATGCTGGGTGCTCAGTACTCAGGGTGCTGGGTGCTCAGTACTCATGGTGCTGGGTACTCAGTGCTCAGGGTGCTCATTCTCGGGGTGCTGGGTGCTCAGTACTCAGGGTGCTGGGTGCTCAGTGCTCGGGGTGCTGGGTGCTCAGTGCTCGGTGTGCTCGGTGCTCAGTACTCAGGGTGCTGGGTGCTCAGTGCTCAGTGTGCTCAGTGCTCGGGGAGCTTGGTGCTCAGTACTCAGGGTGCTGGGTGTTCAGTGCTCGGGGTGCTCGGTGCTCAGTACTCAGGGTTCTCAGTGCTCAGTGCTCAGGGTGCTGGGTGCTCAGTACTCATGGTGCTCAGTGCTCAGTACTCGGGGTGCTGGTTGCTCAGTACTCAGTGTGCTCAGTGCTCAGTACTCGGGGTGCTGGGTGCTCAGTGCTCAGGGTGCTCAGTGCTCAGTGCTCGGGGTGCCGGGTGCTCAGTTCTCGGGGTGCTCAGTGCTCAGTACTCGGGGTGCTGGGTGCTCAGTGCTCAGGGTGCTGGGTGCTCAGTGCTCGGGGTGCTGGGTGCTCAGTGCTCAGTGTGCTGGGTGCTCAGTGCACGGGGTGCTCGGTGCTCAGTACTCAGGGTGCTTGGTGCTCAGTACTCAGGGTGCTGGGTGCTCAGTGCTCGGGGTGCTGGGTGCTCAGTGCTCAGGGTGATCGGTGCTCAGTACTCAGGATGCTGGGTGCTCAGTACTCAGGGTGCTGGGTGCTCAGTACTCATGGTGCTG
The DNA here is from genome assembly GCF_018167655.1 of Microtus oregoni. Lineage (NCBI taxonomy): Eukaryota > Metazoa > Chordata > Mammalia > Rodentia > Cricetidae > Microtus > Microtus oregoni. The sequence goes on along the minus strand of NW_024543533.1, from coordinate 45,284 downwards.
GGTACGCAGTGCTCAGGGTGCTCATTCTCGGGGTGCTGGGTGCTCAGTACTCAGGGTGCTGGGTGCTCAGTGCTCGGGGTGCTGTGTGCTCAGTGCTCGGGGTGCTCGGTGCTCAGTCCTCAGGGTGCTGGGTGCTCAGTGCTCAGGGTGCTCAGTGCTCGGGGAGCTCGGTGCTCAGTACTCAGGGTGCTGGGTGTTCAGTGCTCGGGGTGCTCGGTGCTCAGTACTCAGGGTTCTCAGTGCTCAGTGCTCAGGGTGCTGGGTGCTCAGTACTCATGGTGCTCAGTGCTCAGTACTCGGGGTGCTGGTTGCTCAGTACTCAGGGTGCTCAGTGCTCAGTACTCGGGGTGCTGGGTGCTCAGTGCTCAGGGTGCTCAGTGCTCAGTGCTCGGGGTGCTGGGTGCTCAGTGCTCAGTGTGCTGGGTGCTCAGTGCTCGGGGTGCTCAGTGCTCAGTACTCGGGGTGCTGGGTGCTCAGTACTCAGGGTTCTCAGTGCTCAGTGCTCGGGGTGCTGGGTGCTCAGTACTCATGGTGCTCAGTGCTCAGTACTCGGGGTGCTGGGTGCTCAGTGCTCAGGGTGCTGGGTGCTCAGTGCTCGGGGTGCTGGGTGCTCAGTGCTCAGTGTGCTGGGTGCTCAGTGCTCGGGGTGCTCGGTGCTCAGTACTCAGGGTGCTTGGTGCTCAGTACTCAGGGTGCTGGGTGCTCAGTGCTCAGGGTGCTGGGTGCTAAGTACTCAGGGTGCTGGGTGCTCAGTACTCAGGGTGCTAAGAGCTCAGGGTGCTCAGTGCTCGGGGTGCTGGATGCTCAGTCCTCAGTGCACAGGGTGCTGGGTGCTCAGTCCTCGGGGTGCTGGGTGCTCAGTACTCAGGGTGCTGGGTGCTCAGTACTCAGGGTGCTGGGTGCTCAGTGCTCAGTGTGCTGGGTGCTCAGTGCTCTGAGTGCTGGGTGCTCAGTGCTCAGGGTGCTGGGTGCTCAGTGCTCAGGGTGCTGGGTGCTCAGTACTCAGGGTTCTCAGTGCTCAGTGCTCAGGGTGCTGGGTGCTCAGTACTCATGGTGCTCAGTGCTCAGTACTCGGGGTGCTGGTTGCTCAGTACTCAGTGTGCTCAGTGCTCAGTACTCGGGGTGCTGGGTGCTCAGTGCTCAGGGTGCTCAGTGCTCAGTGCTCGGGGTGCTGGTTGCTCAGTTCTCGGGGTGCTCGGTGCTCAGTACTCGGGGTGCTGGGTGGTCAGTGCTCAGGGTGCTGGGTGCTCAGTGCTCGGGGTGCTGGGTGCTCAGTGCTCAGTGTGCTGGGTGCTCAGTGCAAGGGGTGCTCGGTGCTCAGTACTCAGGGTGCTTGGTGCTCAGTACTCAGGGTGCTGGGTGCTCAGTGCTCAGGGTGCTGGGTGCTCAGTACTCAGGGTGCTGGGTGCTCAGTACTCAGGGTGCTAAGAGCTCAGGGTGCTCAGTGCTCGGGGTGCTGGATGCTCAGTGCTCAGTGCACAGGGTGCTGGGTGCTCAGTCCTCGGGGTGCTGGGTGCTCAGTACTCAGGGTGCTGGGTGCTCAGTACTCAGGGTGCTGGGTGCTCAGTGCTCAGTGTGCTGGGTGCTCAGTGCTCTGGGTGCTGGGTGCTCAGTGCTCAGGGTGCTGGGTGCTCAGTGCTCAGGGTGCTGGGTGCTCAGTGCTCGGGGTGCCGGGTGCTGAGCGCTCAGGGTGCTGGGTGCTCAGTGCTCGGGGTGCTCGGTTCTCAGTACACAGGGTGCTGGGTGCTCAGTGCTCGGGGTGCTGGGTGCTCAGTGCTCAGTACTCAGGGTGCTGGGTGCTCAGTGCTCGGGGTGCTGGGTGCTCAGTACTCAGCGTGCTGGGTGCTCAGTACTCAGGGTGGTGGGTGCTCAGTGCTCAGGGTGCTGGGTGCTCAGTGCTCAGGGTGCTGGGTGCTCAGTGATCGGGGTTCTGGGTGCTCAGTACTCAGGGTGCTCAGTGCTCGCGGAGCTCGGTGCTCAGTACTCAGGGTGCTGGGTGCTCAGTACTCAGTGCTCGGGGTCCTGGATGCTCCGTGCTCGGGGTGCTGGGTGCTCAGTGCTCTGGGTGCTTAGTGCTCAGTACTCAGGGTGCTGGGTGCTCAGTACTCAGGGTGCTCAGTGCTCGGGGTGCTGGGTGCTCAGTGCTCAGGGTGATCGATGCTCAGTACTCAGGATGCTGGGTGCTCAGTACTCAGGGTGCTGGGTGCTCAGTACTCAGGGTGCTGGTTGCTCAGTCCTCAGGGTGCTCAGTGCTCAGGGTGCTGGGTGCTCAGGGCTCGGGGTGCTCGGTGCTCAGTACTCAGGGTGCTGAGTGCTCAGTACTCAGGGTGCTGGTTGCTCAGTACTCAGGGTGCTGGGTGCTCAGTGCTCGGGGTGCTGGGTGCTCAGTGCTCATGGTGCTCAGTGCTCAGTACTCAGGGTGCTCAGTGCTCAGTACTCAGGGTGCTGGGTGCTCAGTACTCAGGGTGCTGGGTTCTCAGTGCTCAGGGTGCTGGCTGCTCAGTACTCAGGGTGCTGGGTGCTCGGTGCTCAGTACGCTGGGTGCTCAGTACTCAGGGTGCTGGGTGCTCAGTACTCAGGGTGCTCGGTGCTCAGTACTCAGGGTGCTGGGTGCTCAGTGCTCGGGGTGCTGGGTGCTCAGTACTAAGGGTGCTGGGTGCTCAGTGCTCGGGGTGCTCGGTGCTCAGTATGCTGGGTGCTCAGTACTCAGGGTGCTGGGTGCTCAGTACTAAGGGTGCTGGGTGCTTAGTATTAAGGGTACTGGGTGCTCAGTGCTCAGGGTGCTGGGTGCTCAGTGCTCAGTACTCAAGGTGCTGGGTGCTCAGTGCTCAGGGTGCTGGGTGCTCACTGCTCAGGATGCTGGGTGCTCGGTGCTCGGGGTGCTGGGTGCTTAGTGCTCGGGGTGCTGGGTGCTCAGAACTCAGGGTGCTGGGTGGTCAGTACTCACGGTGCTGGGTGCTCAGTAGTCGGGGTGCTGGGTGCTCACTACTCAGGGTGCTGGGTGCTCAGTACTCAGGGTGCTGGGTGCTCAGTGCTCGGGGTGCTCGGTGCTCAGTACTCAGGGTGCTGGGTGCTCAGTGCTCAGGGTGCTGGGTGGTCAGTACTCAGTGTGCTGGGTGCTCAGTGCTCAGGGTGCTGGTTGCTCAGTCCTCAGGGTGCTCAGTGCTCAGGGTGCTGGGTGCTCAGTACTCAGTGTGCTCAGTACTCAGGGTGCTGGGTGCTCAGTACTCAGGGTGCTCAGTACTCAGGGTGCTGGGTGCTCAGTGCTCGGGGTGCTGGGTGCTCAGTACTCACGGTGCTCAGTACTCAGGGTGCTGGGTGCTCAGTGCTCGGGGTGCTGGGTGCTCAGTGCTCAGGGTGATCGGTGCTCAGTACTCAGGATGCTGGGTGCTCAGTACTCAGGGTGCTGGGTGCTCAGTACTCATGGTGCTGGGTGCTCAGTGCTCGGGGTGCTGGGTGCTCAGTGCTCGGGGTGCTCGGTGCTCAGTACTCAGGGTGCTGGGTGCTCAGTGCTCAGGGTGCTCAGTGCTCGGGGAGCTCGGTGCTCAGTACTCAGGGTGCTGCGTGTTCAGTGCTCGGGGTGCTCGGTGCTCAGTACTCAGGGTTCTCAGTGCTCAGTGCTCAGGGTGCTGGGTGCTCAGTACTCATGGTGCTCAGTGCTCAGTACTCGGGGTGCTGGTTGCTCAGTACTCAGGGTGCTCAGTGCTCAGTACTCGGGGTGCTGGGTGCTCAGTGCTCAGGGTGCTCAGTGCTCAGTGCTCGGGGTGCTGGGTGCTCAGTTCTCGGAGTGCTCGGTGCTCAGTACTCGGGGTGCTGGGTGCTCAGTGCTCAGGGTGCTGGGTGCTCAGTGCTCGGGGTGCTGGGTGCTCAGTGCTCAGTGTGCTGGGTGCTCAGTGCTCGGGGTGCTCGGTGCTCAGTACTCAGTGTGCTTGGTGCTCAGTACTCAGGGTGCTGGGTGCTCAGTGCTCAGGGTGCTGGGTGCTAAGTACTCAGGGTGCTGGGTGCTCAGTACTCAGGGTGCTAAGAGCTCAGGGTGCTCAGTGCTCGGGGTGCTGGATGCTCAGTGCTCAGTGCACACGGTGCTGGGTGCTCAGTCCTCGGGGTGCTTGGTGCTCAGTACTCAGGGTGCTGGGTGCTCAGTACTCAGGGTGCTGGGTGCTCAGTGCTCAGTGTGCTGGGTGCACAGTGCTCTGGGTGCTGGGTGCTCAGTGCTCAGGGTGCTGGGTGCTCAGTGCTCAGGGTGCTGGGTGCTCAGTGCTCGGGGTGCCGGGTGCTGAGCGCTCAGTGTGCTGGGTGCTCAGTGCTCGGGGTGCTCGGTTCTCAGTACACAGGGTGCTGGGTGCTCAGTGCTCGGGATGCTGGGTGCTCAGTGCTCAGTACTCAGGGTGCTGGGTGCTCAGTGCTCGGGGTGCTGGGTGCTCAGTACTCAGCGTGCTGGGTGCTCAGTACTCAGGGTGCTGGGTGCTCAGTGCTCAGGGTGCTGGGTGCTCAGTGCTCAGGGTGCTGGGTGCTCAGTGATCGGGGTTCTGGGTGCTCAGTACTCAGGGTGCTCCGTGCTCGCGGAGCTCGGTGCTCAGTACTCAGGGTGCTGGGTGCTCAGTACTCAGTGCTCGGGGTCCTGGATGCTCCGTGCTCGGGGTGCTGGGTGCTCAGTGCTCTGGGTGCTTAGTGCTCAGTACTCAGGGTGCTGGGTGCTCAGTACTCAGGGTGCTCAGTGCTCGGGGTGCTGGGTGCTCAGTGCTCAGGGTGATCGGTGCTCAGTACTCAGGATGCTGGGTGCTCAGTACTCAGGGTGCTGGGTGCTCAGTACTCAGGGTGCTGGTAGCTCAGTCCTCAGGGTGCTCAGTGCTCAGGGTGCTGGGTGCTCAGGGCTCGGGGTGCTCGGTGCTCAGTACTCAGGGTGCTGAGTGCTCAGTACTCAGGGTGCTGGTTGCTCAGTACTCAGGGTGCTTGGTGCTCAGTGCTCGGGGTGCTGGGTGCTCAGTGCTCATGGTGCTCAGTGCTCAGTACTCAGGGTGCTCAGTGCTCAGTACTCAGGGTGCTGGGTGCTCAGTACTCAGGGTGCTGGGTGCTCAGTGCTCAGGGTGCTGGCTGCTCAGTACTCAGGGTGCTGGGTGCTCGGTGCTCAGTACGCTGGGTGCTCAGTACTCAGGGTACTGGGTGCTCAGTACTCAGGGTGCTCGGTGCTCAGTACTCAGGGTGCTGGGTGCTCAGTGCTCGGGGTGCTGGGTGCTCAGTACTAAGGGTGCTGGGTGCTCAGTGCTCGGGGTGCTCGGTGCTCAGTATGCTGGGTGCTCAGTACTCAGGGTGCTGGGTGCTCAGTACTCAGGGTGCTGGGTGCTGAGTATTAAGGGTGTTGGGTGCTCAGTGCTCAGGGTGCTGGGTGCTCAGTGCTCAGTACTCAAGGTGCTGGGTGCTCAGTGCTCAGGGTGCTGGGTGCTCACTGCTCAGGGTGCTGGGTGCTCGGTGCTCGGGGTGCTGGGTGCTTCGTGCTCGGGGTGCTGGGTGCTCAGTACTCAGGGTGCTGGGTGGTCAGTACTCACGGTGCTGGGTGCTCAGTAGTCGGGGTGCTGGGTGCTCACTACTCAGGGTGCTGGGTGCTCAGTACTCAGGGTGCTGGGTGCTCAGTGCTCGGGGTGCTCGGTGCTCAGTACTCAGGGTGTTGGGTTCTCAGTGCTCAGGGTGCTGGGTGGTCAGTACTCAGTGTGCTGGGTGCTCAGTGCTCAGGGTGCTGGTTGCTCAGTCCTCAGGGTGCTCAGTGCTCAGGGTGCTGGGTGCTCAGTACTCAGTGTGCTCAGTACTCAGGGTGCTGGGTGCTCAGTACTCAGGGTGCTCAGTACTCAGGGTGCTGGGTGCTCAGTGCTCGGGGTGCTGGGTGCTCAGTACTCACGGTGCTCAGTGCTCAGGGTGCTGGGTGGTCAGTACTCAGTGTGCTGGGTGCTCAGTGCTCAGGGTGCTGGTTGCTCAGTCCTCAGGGTGCTCAGTGCTCAGGGTGCTGGGTGCTCAGTACTCAGTGTGCTCAGTACTCAGGGTGCTGGTTGCTCAGTCCTCAGGGTGCTCAGTGCTCAGGGTGCTGGGTGCTCAGTTCTCGGGGTGCTCGGTGCTCAGTACTCAGGGTGCTGAGTGCTCAGTACTCAGGGTGCTGGTTGCTCAGTACTCAGGGTGCTGGGTGCTCAGTGCTCGGGGTGCTGGGTGCTCAGTGCTCATGGTGCTCAGTGCTCAGTACTCAGGGTGCTCAGTGCTCAGTACTCAGGGTGCTGGGTGCTCAGTACTCAGGGTGCTGGGTGCTCAGTGCTCAGGGTGCTGGCTGCTCAGTACTCAGGGTGCTGGGTGCTCGGTGCTCAGTACGCTGGGTGCTCAGTACTCAGGGTGCTGGGTGCTCAGTACTCAGGGTGCTCGGTGCTCAGTACTCAGGGTGCTGGGTGCTCAGTGCTCGGGGTGCTGGGTGCTCAGTACTAAGGGTGCTGGGTGCTCAGTGCTCGGGGTGCTCGGTGCTCAGTATGCTGGGTGCTCAGTACTCAGGGTGCTGGGTGCTCAGTACTAAGGGTGCTGGGTGCTTAGTATTAAGGGTGCTGGGTGCTCAGTGCTCAGGGTGCTGGTTGCTCAGTGCTCAGTACTCAAGGTGCTGGGTGCTCAGTGCTCAGGGTGCTGGGTGCTCACTGCTCAGGATGCTGGGTGCTCGGTGCTCGGGGTGCTTGGTGCTTAGTGCTCGGGGTGCTGGGTGCTCAGTACTCAGGGTGCTGGGTGGTCAGTACTCACGGTGCTGGGTGCTCAGTAGTCGGGGTGCTGGGTGCTCACTACTCAGGGTGCTGGGTGCTCAGTACTCAGGGTGCTGGGTGCTCAGTGCTCGGGGTGCTCGGTGCTCAGTACTCAGGGTGCTGGGTGCTCAGTGCTCAGGGTGCTGGGTGGTCAGTACTCAGTGTGCTGGGTGCTCAGTGCTCAGGGTGCTGGTTGCTCAGTCCTCAGGGTGCTCAGTGCTCAGGGTGCTGGGTGCTCAGTACTCAGTGTGCTCAGTACTCAGGGTGCTGGGTGCTCAGTACTCAGGGTGCTCAGTACTCAGGGTGCTGGGTGCTCAGTGCTCGGGGTGCTGGGTGCTCAGTACTCACGGTGCTCAGTACTCAGGGTGCTGGGTGCTCAGTGCTCGGGGTGCTGGGTGCTCAGTGCTCAGGGTGATCGGTGCTCAGTACTCAGGATGCTGGGTGCTCAGTACTCAGGGTGCTGGGTGCTCAGTACTCATGGTGCTGGGTACTCAGTGCTCAGGGTGCTCATTCTCGGGGTGCTGGGTGCTCAGTACTCAGGGTGCTGGGTGCTCAGTGCTCGGGGTGCTGGGTGCTCAGTGCTCGGGGTGCTCGGTGCTCAGTACTCAGGGTGCTGGGTGCTCAGTGCTCAGGGTGCTCAGTGCTCGGGGAGCTCGGTGCTCAGTGCTCAGGGTGCTGGGTGCTCAGTACTCATGGTGCTCAGTGCTCAGTACTCGGGGTGCTGGTTGCTCAGTACTCAGGGTGCTCAGTGCTCAGTACTCGGGGTGCTGGGTGCTCAGTGCTCAGGGTGCTCAGTGCTCAGTGCTCGGGGTGCTGGGTGCTCAGTTCTCGGGGTGCTCGGTGCTCAGTACTCGGGGTGCTGGGTGCTCAGTGCTCAGGGTGCTGGGTGCTCAGTGCTCGGGGTGCTGGGTGCTCAGTGCTCAGTGTGCTGGGTGCTCAGTGCTCGGGGTGCTCGGTGCTCAGTACTCAGGGTGCTGGGTGCTCAGTGCTCAGGGTGCTGGGTGCTAAGTACTCAGGGTGCTGGGTGCTCAGTACTCAGGGTGCTAAGAGCTCAGGGTGCTCAGTGCTCGGGGTGTTGGATGCTCAGTGCTCAGTGCACACGGTGCTGGGTGCTCAGTCCTCGGGGTGCTGGGTGCTCAGTACTCAGGGTGCTGGGTGCTCAGTACTCAGGGTGCTGGGTGCTCAGTGCTCAGTGTGCTGGGTGCACAGTGCTCTGGGTGCTGGGTGCTCAGTGCTCAGGGTGCTGGGTGCTCAGTGCTCAGGGTGCTGGGTGCTCAGTGCTCGGGGTGCCGGGTGCTGAGCGCTCAGTGTGCTGGGTGCACAGTGCTCGGGGTGCTCGGTTCTCAGTACACAGCGTGCTGGGTGCTCAGTGCTCGGGATGCTGGGTGCTCAGTGCTCAGTACTCAGGGTGCTGGGTGCTCAGTGCTCGGGGTGCTGGGTGCTCAGTACTCAGCGTGCTGGGTGCTCAGTACTCAGGGTGCTGGGTGCTCAGTGCTCAGGGTGCTGAGTGCTCAGTGCTCAGGGTGCTGGGTGCTCAGTGATCGGGGTTCTGGGTGCTCAGTACTCAGGGTGCTCCGTGCTCGCGGAGCTCGGTGCTCAGTACTCAGGGTGCTGGCTGCTCAGTACTCAGGGTGCTCGGTGCTCAGTACTCAGGGTGCTGTGTGCTCAGTGCTCTTGGTGCTGGGTACTCATTACTCAGGGTGCTGGGTGCTCAGTACTCAGGGTGCTGGGTGCTCAGTACTCAGGGTGCTGGGTGCTCAGTGCTCAGTGTGCTGGGTGCACAGTGCTCTGGGTGCTGGGTGCTCAGTGCTCAGGGTGCTGGGTGCTCAGTGCTCGGGGTGCCGGGTGCTGAGCGCTCAGTGTGCTGGGTGCACAGTGCTCGGGGTGCTCGGTTCTCAGTACACAGGGTGCTGGGTGCTCAGTGCTCGGGATGCTGGGTGCTCAGTGCTCAGTACTCAGGGAGCTGGGTGCTCAGTGCTCGGGGTGCTGGGTGCTCAGTACTCAGCGTGCTGGGTGCTCAGTACTCAGGGTGCTGGGTGCTCAGTGCTCAGGGTGCTGGGTGCTCAGTGCTCAGGGTGCTGGGTGCTCAGTGATCGGGGTTCTGGGTGCTCAGTACTCAGGGTGCTCCGTGCTCGCGGAGCTCGGTGCTCAGTACTCAGGGTGCTGGGTGCTCAGTGCTCAGGGTGCTGGCTGCTCAGTACTCAGGGTGCTGGGTGCTCGGTGCTCAGTACGCTGGGTGCTCAGTACTCAGGGTGCTGGGTGCTCAGTACTCAGGGTGCTCGGTGCTCAGTACTCAGGGTGCTGGGTGCTCAGTGCTCGGGGTGCTGGGTGCTCAGTACTAAGGGTGCTGGGTGCTCAGTGCTCGGGGTGCTCGGTGCTCAGTATGATGGGTGCTCAGTACTCAGGGTGCTGGGTGCTCAGTACTAAGGGTGCTGGGTGCTTAGTATTAAGGGTGCTGGGTGCTCAGTGCTCAGGGTGCTGGTTGCTCAGTGCTCAGTACTCAAGGTGCTGGGTGCTCAGTGCTCAGGGTGCTGGGTGCTCACTGCTCAGGATGCTGGGTGCTCGGTGCTCGGGGTGCTTGGTGCTTAGTGCTCGGGGTGCTGGGTGCTCAGTACTCAGGGTGCTGGGTGGTCAGTACTCACGGTGCTGGGTGCTCAGTAGTCGGGGTGCTGGGTGCTCACTACTCAGGGTGCTGGGTGCTCAGTACTCAGGGTGCTGGGTGCTCAGTGCTCGGGGTGCTCGGTGCTCAGTACTCAGGGTGCTGGGTGCTCAGTGCTCAGGGTGCTGGGTGGTCAGTACTCAGTGTGCTGGGTGCTCAGTGCTCAGGGTGCTGGTTGCTCAGTCCTCAGGGTGCTCAGTGCTCAGGGTGCTGGGTGCTCAGTACTCAGTGTGCTCAGTACTCAGGGTGCTGGGTGCTCAGTACTCAGGGTGCTCAGTACTCAGGGTGCTGGGTGCTCAGTGCTCGGGGTGCTGGGTGCTCAGTACTCACGGTGCTCAGTACTCAGGGTGCTGGGTGCTCAGTGCTCGGGGTGCTGGGTGCTCAGTGCTCAGGGTGATCGGTGCTCAGTACTCAGGATGCTGGGTGCTCAGTACTCAGGGTGCTGGGTGCTCAGTACTCATGGTGCTGGGTAGTCAGTGCTCAGGGTGCTCATTCTCGGGGTGCTGGGTGCTCAGTACTCAGGGTGCTGGGTGCTCAGTGCTCGGGGTGCTGGGTGCTCAGTGCTCGGGGTGCTCGGTGCTCAGTACTCAGGGTGCTGGGTGCTCAGTGCTCAGGGTGCTCAGTGCTCGGGGAGCTCGGTGCTCAGTGCTCAGGGTGCTGGGTGCTCAGTACTCATGGTGCTCAGTGCTCAGTACTCGGGGTGCTGGTTGCTCAGTACTCAGGGTGCTCAGTGCTCAGTACTCGGGGTGCTGGGTGCTCAGTGCTCAGGGTGCTCAGTGCTCAGTGCTCGGGGTGCTGGGTGCTCAGTTCTCGGGGTGCTCGGTGCTCAGTACTCGGGGTGCTGGGTGCTCAGTGCTCAGGGTGCTGGGTGCTCAGTGCTCGGGGTGCTGGGTGCTCAGTGCTCAGTGTGCTGGGTGCTCAGTGCTCGGGGTGCTCGGTGCTCAGTACTCAGGGTGCTTGGTGCTCAGTACTCAGGGTGCTGGGTGCTCAGTGCTCAGGGTGCTGGGTGCTAAGTACTCAGGGTGCTGGGTGCTCAGTACTCAGGGTGCTAAGAGCTCAGGGTGCTCAGTGCTCGGGGTGCTGGATGCTCAGTGCTCAGTGCACACGGTGCTGGGTGCTCAGTCCTCGGGGTGCTGGGTGCTCAGTACTCAGGGTGCTGGGTGCTCAGTACTCAGGGTGCTGGGTGCTCAGTGCTCAGTGTGCTGGGTGCACAGTGCTCTGGGTGCTGGGTGCTCAGTGCTCAGGGTGCTGGGTGCTCAGTGCTCAGGGTGCTGGGTGCTCAGTGCTCGGGGTGCCGGGTGCTGAGCGCTCAGTGTGCTGGGTGCACAGTGCTCGGGGTGCTCGGTTCTCAGTACACAGGGTGCTGGGTGCTCAGTGCTCGGGATGCTGGGTGCTCAGTGCTCAGTACTCAGGGTGCTGGGTGCTCAGTGCTCGGGGTGCTGGGTGCTCAGTACTCAGCGTGCTGGGTGCTCAGTACTCAGGGTGCTGGGTGCTCAGTGCTCAGGGTGCTGGGTGCTCAGTGCTCAGGGTGCTGGGTGCTCAGTGATCGGGGTTCTGGGTGCTCAGTACTCAGGGTGCTCCGTGCTCGCGGAGCTCGGTGCTCAGTACTCAGGGTGCTGGCTGCTCAGTACTCAGGGTGCTCGGTGCTCAGTACTCAGGGTGCTGTGTGCTCAGTGCTCGGGGTGCTGGGTACTCATTACTCAGGGTGCTGGGTGCTCAGTACTCAGGGTGCTCAGTGGTTGGGGTGCTGGGTGCTCAGTACTCAGGGTGCTCATTGCTTGGGGTGTTGGGTGCTCAGTACTCAGGGTGCTGTGTGCTCAGTGCTCAGGTTGCTGGGTGCTCAGTACTCAGGGTGCTGGGTGCTCAGTACTCAGGGTGCTGGGTGCTCAGTGCTCGGGGTGCTGGGTCCTCAGTGCTCGGGGTGCTGGGTGCTCAGTGCTCGGGGTGCTGGGTGCTCAGTGCTCGGGGTGCTGGGTGCTCAGTGCTCAGGGTGCTGGGTGCTCAGTGCTCTTGGTGCTGGGTGCTCAGTGTTCGGGGTGCCGGGTGCTCAGTGCTCGGGGTGCTGGGTGCTCAGTGCTCGGGGTGCTGGGTGCTCAGTGCTCGGGGTGCTCGGTGCTCAGTGCTCGGGGTGCTGGGTGCTCAGTACTTGGGGTGCTCAGTGCTCAGTACTCCGGGTGCTGGGTGCTCAGTGCTCAGGGTGCTGGGTGCTCAGTGCTCAGGGTGCTGGCTGCTCGGTGCTCAGGTTGCTGGGTGCTCAGTACTTGGGGTGCTGGGTGCTCAGTACTCGGGGTGCTGGATGCTCAGTGCTCATGGTGCTCGGTGCTCAGTACTCAGGGTGCTGGGTGCTCAGTGCTCGGGGTGCTCAGTACTCAGGGTGCTGTGTGTTCAGTGCTCAGGGTGATGGGTGCTCAGTGCTCGGGGTGCTGGGTGCTCAGTGCTCGGGGTGCTGGGTGCTCAGTACTCGGGGTGCTCGGTACTCAGTACTCAGGGTGCTTGGTGCTCAGTGCTCAGGTTGCTGGGTGCTCAGTACTCAGGGTGCTCAGTGCTCGGGGTGCTGGGTGCTCAGTCCTCAGGGTGCTGGGTGCTCAGTGCTCGGGGTGCTGGGTGCTCAGTGCTCAGTACTCAGGGTGCTGGGTGCTCAGTGCTCAGGGTGCTCAGTGCTCAGTACTCAGGGTGCTCAGTGCTCAGTCCTCAGGGTGCTCAGTGCTCGGGGTGCTGGGTGCTCAGTCCTCAGGGTGCTGGGTGCTCAGTGCTCAGGGTGCTCGGTGCTCAGTGCTCAGGGTGCTGGGTGCTCAGTACTCAGGGTGCTCAGTGCTCAGTGCTCGGGGTGCTGGGTGCTCAGTGCTCAGGGTGCTCATTCTCGGGGTGCTGGGTGCTCAGTACTCAGGGTGCTGGGTGCTCAGTGCTCGGGGTGCTGGGTGCTCAGTGCTCGGGGTGCTCGGTGCTCAGTACTCAGGGTGCTGGGTGCTCAGTGCTCAGGGTGCTCAGTGCTCGGGGAGCTCGGTGCTCAGTACTCAGGGTGCTGGGTGTTCAGTGCTCGGGGTGCTCGGTGCTCAGTACTCAGGGTTCTCAGTGCTCAGTGCTCAGGGTGCTGGGTGCTCAGTACTCATGGTGCTCAGTGCTCAGTACACGGGGTGCTGGTTGCTCAGTACTCAGTGTGCTCAGTGCTCAGTACTCGGGGTGCTGGGTGCTCAGTGCTCAGGGTGCTGGGTGCTCAGTGCTCAGTACTCAGGGTGCTGGGTGCTCAGTGCTCGGGGTGCTGGGTGCTCCGTGCTCAGTACTCAGGGTGCTGGGTGCTCAGTGCTCGGGGTGCTGGGTGCTCAGTATTCAGCGTGCTGGGTGCTCAGTACTCAGGGTGCTGGGTGCTCAGTGCTCAGGGTGCTGGGTGCTCAGTGCTCAGGGTGCTGGGTGCTCAGTGATCGGGGTTCTGGGTGCTCAGTACTCAGGGTGCTCAGTGCTCGCGGAGCTCGGTGCTCAGTACTCAGGGTGCTGGGTGCTCAGTACTCAGTGCTCGGGGTCCTGGATGCTCCGTGCTCGGGGTGCTGGGTGCTCAGTGCTCTGGGTGCTTAGTGCTCAGTACTCAGGGTGCTGGGTGCTCAGTACTCAGGGTGCTCAGTGCTCGGGGTGCTGGGTGCTCAGTGCTCAGGGTGATCGATGCTCAGTACTCAGGATGCTTGGTGCTCAGTACTCAGGGTGCTGGGTGCTCAGTACTCAGGGTGCTGGTTGCTCAGTCCTCAGGGTGCTCAGTGCTCAGGGTGCTGGGTGCTCAGGGCTCGGGGTGCTCGGTGCTCAGTACTCAGGGTGCTGAGTGCTCAGTACTCAGGGTGCTGGTTGCTCAGTACTCAGGGTGCTGGGTGCTCAGTGCTCGGGGTGCTGGGTGCTCAGTGCTCATGGTGCTCAGTGCTCAGTACTAAGGGTGCTCAGTGCTCAGTACTCAGGGTGCTGGGTGCTCAGTACTCAGGGTGCTGGGTGCTCAGTGCTCAGGGTGCTGGCTGCTCAGTACTCAGGGTGCTGGGTGCTCGGTGCTCAGTACGCTGGGTGCTCAGTACTCAGGGTGCTGGGTGCTCAGTACTCAGGGTGCTCGGTGCTCAGTACTCAGGGTGCTGGGTGCTCAGTGCTCGGGGTGCTGGGTGCTCAGTACTAAGGGTGCTGGGTGCTCAGTGCTCGGGGTGCTCGGTGCTCAGTATGCTGGGTGCTCAGTACTCAGGGTGCTGGGTGCTCAGTACTAAGGGTGCTGGGTGCTTAGTATTAAGGGTGCTGGGTGCTCAGTGCTCAGGGTGCTGGGTGCTCAGTGATCAGTACTCAAGGTGCTGGGTGCTCAGTGCTCGGGGTGCTCGGTGCTCGGGGTGCTGGGTGCTTAGTGCTCGGGGTGCTGGGTGCTCAGTACTCAGGGTGCTGGGTGGTCAGTACTCACGGTGCTGGGTGCTCAGTAGTCGGGGTGCTGGGTGCTCACTACTCAGGGTGCTGGGTGCTCAGTACTCAGGGTGCTGGGTGCTCAGTGCTCGGGGTGCTCGGTGCTCAGTACTCAGGGTGCTGGGTGCTCAGTGCTCAGGGTGCTGGGTGGTCAGTACTCAGTGTGCTGGGTGCTCAGTGCTCAGGGTGCTGGTTGCTCAGTCCTCAGGGTGCTCAGTGCTCAGGGTGCTGGGTGCTCAGTACTCAGTGTGCTCAGTACTCAGGGTGCTGGGTGCTCAGTACTCAGGGTGCTCAGTACTCAGGGTGCTGGGTGCTCAGTGCTCGGGGTGCTGGGTGCTCAGTACTCACGGTGCTCAGTACTCAGGGTGCTGGGTGCTCAGTGCTCGGGGTGCTGGGTGCTCAGTGCTCAGGGTGATCGGTGCTCAGTACTCAGGATGCTGGGTGCTCAGTACTCAGGGTGCTGGGTGCTCAGTACTCATGGTGCTGGGTACTCAGTGCTCAGGGTGCTCATTCTCGGGGTGCTGGGTGCTCAGTACTCAGGGTGCTGGGTGCTCAGTGCTCGGGGTGCTGGGTGCTCAGTGCTCGGGGTGCTCGGTGCTCAGTACTCAGGGTGCTGGGTGCTCAGTGCTCAGGGTGCTCAGTGCTCGGGGAGCTCGGTGCTCAGTACTCAGGGTGCTGGGTGTTCAGTGCTCGGGGTGCTCGGTGCTCAGTACTCAGGGTTCTCAGTGCTCAGTGCTCAGGGTGCTGGGTGCTCAGTACTCATGGTGCTCAGTGCTCAGTACTCGGGGTGCTGGTTGCTCAGTACTCAGGGTGCTCAGTGCTCAGTACTCGGGGTGCTGGGTGCTCAGTGCTCAGGGTGCTCAGTGCTCAGTGCTCGGGGTGCTGGGTGCTCAGTTCTCGGGGTGCTCGGTGCTCAGTACTCGGGGTGCTGGGTGCTCAGTGCTCAGGGTGCTGGGTGCTCAGTGCTCGGGGTGCTGGGTGCTCAGTGCTCAGTGTGCTGGGTGCTCAGTGCTCGGGGTGCTCGGTGCTCAGTACTCAGGGTGCTTGGTGCTCAGTACTCAGGGTGCTGGGTGCTCAGTGCTCAGGGTGCTGGGTGCTAAGTACTCAGGTTGCTGGGTGCTCATTACTCAGGGTGCTAAGAGCTCAGGGTGCTCAGTGCTCGGGGTGCTGGATGCTCAGTGCTCAGTGCACAGGGTGCTGGGTGCTCAGTCCTCGGGGTGCTGGGTGCTCAGTACTCAGGGTGCTGGGTGCTCAGTACTCAGGGTGCTGGGTGCTTAGTGCTATGGGTGCTGGGTGCTCAGTACTCAGGGTGCTGGGTGCTCAGTGCTCAGGGTGCTGGGTGCTCAGTGCTCGGGGTGCCGGGTGCTGAGCGCTCAGTGTGCTGGGTGCTCAGTTCTCGGGGTGCTCGGTTCTCAGTACACAGGGTGCTGGGTGCTCAGTGCTCAGGGAGCTCGGTGCTCAGTACTCAGGTTGCTGGGTGTTCAGTGCTCGGGGTGCTCGGTGATCAGTACTCAGGGTTCTCAGTGCTCAGTGCTCAGGGTGCTGGGTGCTCAGTACTCATGGTGCTCAGTGCTCAGTACTCGGGGTGCTGGTTGCTCAGTACTCAGTGTGCTCAGTGCTCAGTACTCGGGGTGCTGGGTGCTCAGTGCTCAGGGTGCTCAGTGCTCAGTGCTCGGGGTGCTGGGTGCTCAGTTCTCGGGGTGCTCGGTGCTCAGTACTCGGGGTGCTGGGTGCTCAGTGCTCAGGGTGCTGGGTGCTCAGTGCTCGGGGTGCTGGGTGCTCAGTGCTCAGTGTGCTGGGTGCTCAGTGCACGGGGTGCTCGGTGCTCAGTACTCAGGGTGCTTGGTGCTCAGTACTCAGGGTGCTGGGTGCTCAGTGCTCGGGGTGCTGGGTGCTCAGTGCTCAGGGTGATCGGTGCTCAGTACTCAGGATGCTGGGTGCTCAGTACTCAGGGTGCTGGGTGCTCAGTACTCATGGTGCTGGGTACTCAGTGCTCAGGGTGCTCATTCTCGGGGTGCTGGGTGCTCAGTACTCAGGGTGCTGGGTGCTCAGTGCTCGGGGTGCTGGGTGCTCAGTGCTCGGTGTGCTCGGTGCTCAGTACTCAGGGTGCTGGGTGCTCAGTGCTCAGTGTGCTCAGTGCTCGGGGAGCTTGGTGCTCAGTACTCAGGGTGCTGGGTGTTCAGTGCTCGGGGTGCTCGGTGCTCAGTACTCAGGGTTCTCAGTGCTCAGTGCTCAGGGTGCTGGGTGCTCAGTGCTCAGGGTGCTCAGTGCTCAGTGCTCGGGGTGCTGGGTGCTCAGTGCTCAGTGTGCTGGGTGCTCAGTGCTCGGGGTGCTCAGTGCTCAGTACTCGGGGTGCTGGGTGCTCAGTACTCAGGGTTCTCAGTGCTCAGTGCTCGGGGTGCTGGGTGCTCAGTACTCATGGTGCTCAGTGCTCAGTACTCGGGGTGCTGGGTGCTCAGTGCTCAGGGTGCTGGGTGCTCAGTGCTCGGGGTGCTGGGTGCTCAGTGCTCAGTGTGCTGGGTGCTCAGTGCTCGGGGTGCTCGGTGCTCAGTACTCAGGGTGCTTGGTGCTCAGTACTCAGGGTGCTGGGTGCTCAGTGCTCAGGGTGCTGGGTGCTAAGTACTCAGGGTGCTGGGTGCTCAGTACTCAGGGTGCTAAGAGCTCAGGGTGCTCAGTGCTCGGGGTGCTGGATGCTCAGTCCTCAGTGCACAGGGTGCTGGGTGCTCAGTCCTCGGGGTGCTGGGTGCTCAGTACTCAGGGTGCTGGGTGCTCAGTACTCAGGGTGCTGGGTGCTCAGTGCTCAGTGTGCTGGGTGCTCAGTGCTCTGAGTGCTGGGTGCTCAGTGCTCAGGGTGCTGGGTGCTCAGTGCTCGGGGTGCCGGGTGCTGAGCGCTCAGGGTGCTGGGTGCTCAGTGCTCGGGGTGCTCGGTTCTCAGTACACAGGGTGCTGGGTGCTCAGTGCTCGGGGTGTTGGGTGCTCAGTGCTCAGTACTCAGGGTGCTGGGTGCTCAGTGCTCGGGGTGCTGGGTGCTCAGTACTCAGCGTGCTGGGTGCTCAGTACTCAGGGTGGTGGGTGCTCAGTGCTCAGGGTGCTGGGTGCTCAGTGCTCAGGGTGCTGGGTGCTCAGTGATCGGGGTTCTGGGTGCTCAGTACTCAGGGTGCTCAGTGCTCGCGGAGCTCGGTGCTCAGTACTCAGGGTGCTGGGTGCTCAGTACTCAGTGCTCGGGGTCCTGGATGCTCCGTGCTCGGGGTGCTGGGTGCTCAGTGCTCTGGGTGCTTAGTGCTCAGTACTCAGGGTGCTGGGTGCTCAGTACTCAGGGTGCTCAGTGCTCGGGGTGCTGGGTGCTCAGTGCTCAGGGTGATCGATGCTCAGTACTCAGGATGCTGGGTGCTCAGTACTCAGGGTGCTGGGTGCTCAGTACTCAGGGTGCTGGTTGCTCAGTCCTCAGGGTGCTCAGTGCTCAGGGTGCTGGGTGCTCAGGGCTCGGGGTGCTCGGTGCTCAGTACTCAGGGTGCTGAGTGCTCAGTACTCAGGGTGCTGGTTGCTCAGTACTCAGGGTGCTGGGTGCTCAGTGCTCGGGGTGCTGGGTGCTCAGTGCTCATGGTGCTCAGTGCTCAGTACTCAGGGTGCTCAGTGCTCAGTACTCAGGGTGCTGGGTGCTCAGTACTCAGGGTGCTGGGTGCTCAGTGCTCAGGGTGCTGGCTGCTCAGTACTCAGGGTGCTGGGTGCTCGGTGCTCAGTACGCTGGGTGCTCAGTACTCAGGGTGCTGGGTGCTCAGTACTCAGGGTGCTCGGTGCTCAGTACTCAGGGTGCTGGGTGCTCAGTGCTCTGGGTGCTGGGTGCTCAGTACTAAGGGTGCTGGGTGCTCAGTGCTCGGGGTGCTCGGTGCTCAGTATGCTGGGTGCTCAGTACTCAGGGTGCTGGGTGCTCAGTACTAAGGGTGCTGGGTGCTTAGTATTAAGGGTACTGGGTGCTCAGTGCTCAGGGTGCTGGGTGCTCAGTGCTCAGTACTCAAGGTGCTGGGTGCTCAGTGCTCAGGGTGCTGGGTGCTCACTGCTCAGGATGCTGGGTGCTCGGTGCTCGGGGTGCTGGGTGCTTAGTGCTCGGGGTGCTGGGTGCTCAGAACTCAGGGTGCTGGGTGGTCAGTACTCACGGTGCTGGGTGCTCAGTAGTCGGGGTGCTGGGTGCTCACTACTCAGGGTGCTGGGTGCTCAGTACTCAGGGTGCTGGGTGCTCAGTGCTCGGGGTGCTCGGTGCTCAGTACTCAGGGTGCTGGGTGCTCAGTGCTCAGGGTGCTGGGTGGTCAGTACTCAGTGTGCTGGGTGCTCAGTGCTCAGGGTGCTGGTTGCTCAGTCCTCAGGGTGCTCAGTGCTCAGGGTGCTGGGTGCTCAGTACTCAGTGTGCTCAGTACTCAGGGTGCTGGGTGCTCAGTACTCAGGGTGCTCAGTACTCAGGGTGCTGGGTGCTCAGTGCTCGGGGTGCTGGGTGCTCAGTACTCACGGTGCTCAGTACTCAGGGTGCTGGGTGCTCAGTGCTCGGGGTGCTGGGTGCTCAGTGCTCAGGGTGATCGGTGCTCAGTACTCAGGATGCTGGGTGCTCAGTACTCAGGGTGCTGGGTGCTCAGTACTCATGGTGCTGGGTACTCAGTGCTCAGGGTGCTCATTCTCGGGGTGCTGGGTGCTCAGTACTCAGGGTGCTGGGTGCTCAGTGCTCGGGGTGCTGGGTGCTCAGTGCTCGGGGTGCTCGGTGCTCAGTACTCAGGGTGCTGGGTGCTCAGTGCTCAGGGTGCTCAGTGCTCGGGGAGCTCGGTGCTCAGTACTCAGGGTGCTGCGTGTTCAGTGCTCGGGGTGCTCGGTGCTCAGTACTCAGGGTTCTCAGTGCTCAGTGCTCAGGGTGCTGGGTGCTCAGTACTCATGGTGCTCAG
This sequence comes from Microtus oregoni, assembly GCF_018167655.1. Lineage (NCBI taxonomy): Eukaryota > Metazoa > Chordata > Mammalia > Rodentia > Cricetidae > Microtus > Microtus oregoni. The sequence goes on along the minus strand of NW_024543533.1, from coordinate 26,529 downwards.
TGCTCAGTACTCGGGGTGCTGGTTGCTCAGTACTCAGGGTGCTCAGTGCTCAGTACTCGGGGTGCTGGGTGCTCAGTGCTCAGGGTGCTCAGTGCTCAGTGCTCGGGGTGCTGGGTGCTCAGTTCTCGGGGTGCTCGGTGCTCAGTACTCGGGGTGCTGGGTGCTCAGTGCTCAGGGTGCTGGGTGCTCAGTGCTCGGGGTGCTGGGTGCTCAGTGCTCAGTGTGCTGGGTGCTCAGTGCTCGGGGTGCTCGGTGCTCAGTACTCAGTGTGCTTGGTGCTCAGTACTCAGGGTGCTGGGTGCTCAGTGCTCAGGGTGCTGGGTGCTAAGTACTCAGGGTGCTGGGTGCTCAGTACTCAGGGTGCTAAGAGCTCAGGGTGCTCAGTGCTCGGGGTGCTGGATGCTCAGTGCTCAGTGCACACGGTGCTGGGTGCTCAGTCCTCGGGGTGCTGGGTGCTCAGTACTCAGGGTGCTGGGTGCTCAGTACTCAGGGTGCTGGGTGCTCAGTGCTCAGTGTGCTGGGTGCACAGTGCTCTGGGTGCTGGGTGCTCAGTGCTCAGGGTGCTGGGTGCTCAGTGCTCAGGGTGCTGGGTGCTCAGTGCTCGGGGTGCCGGGTGCTGAGCGCTCAGTGTGCTGGGTGCTCAGTGCTCGGGGTGCTCGGTTCTCAGTACACAGGGTGCTGGGTGCTCAGTGCTCGGGATGCTGGGTGCTCAGTGCTCAGTACTCAGGGTGCTGGGTGCTCAGTGCTCGGGGTGCTGGGTGCTCAGTACTCAGCGTGCTGGGTGCTCAGTACTCAGGGTGCTGGGTGCTCAGTGCTCAGGGTGCTGGGTGCTCAGTGCTCAGGGTGCTGGGTGCTCAGTGATCGGGGTTCTGGGTGCTCAGTACTCAGGGTGCTCCGTGCTCGCGGAGCTCGGTGCTCAGTACTCAGGGTGCTGGGTGCTCAGTACTCAGTGCTCGGGGTCCTGGATGCTCCGTGCTCGGGGTGCTGGGTGCTCAGTGCTCTGGGTGCTTAGTGCTCAGTACTCAGGGTGCTGGGTGCTCAGTACTCAGGGTGCTCAGTGCTCGGGGTGCTGGGTGCTCAGTGCTCAGGGTGATCGGTGCTCAGTACTCAGGATGCTGGGTGCTCAGTACTCAGGGTGCTGGGTGCTCAGTACTCAGGGTGCTGGTTGCTCAGTCCTCAGGGTGCTCAGTGCTCAGGGTGCTGGGTGCTCAGGGCTCGGGGTGCTCGGTGCTCAGTACTCAGGGTGCTGAGTGCTCAGTACTCAGGGTGCTGGTTGCTCAGTACTCAGGGTGCTTGGTGCTCAGTGCTCGGGGTGCTGGGTGCTCAGTGCTCATGGTGCTCAGTGCTCAGTACTCAGGGTGCTCAGTGCTCAGTACTCAGGGTGCTGGGTGCTCAGTACTCAGGGTGCTGGGTGCTCAGTGCTCAGGGTGCTGGCTGCTCAGTACTCAGGGTGCTGGGTGCTCGGTGCTCAGTACGCTGGGTGCTCAGTACTCAGGGTACTGGGTGCTCAGTACTCAGGGTGCTCGGTGCTCAGTACTCAGGGTGCTGGGTGCTCAGTGCTCGGGGTGCTGGGTGCTCAGTACTAAGGGTGCTGGGTGCTCAGTGCTCGGGGTGCTCGGTGCTCAGTATGCTGGGTGCTCAGTACTCAGGGTGCTGGGTGCTCAGTACTCAGGGTGCTGGGTGCTGAGTATTAAGGGTGTTGGGTGCTCAGTGCTCAGGGTGCTGGGTGCTCAGTGCTCAGTACTCAAGGTGCTGGGTGCTCAGTGCTCAGGGTGCTGGGTGCTCACTGCTCAGGGTGCTGGGTGCTCGGTGCTCGGGGTGCTGGGTGCTTCGTGCTCGGGGTGCTGGGTGCTCAGTACTCAGGGTGCTGGGTGGTCAGTACTCACGGTGCTGGGTGCTCAGTAGTCGGGGTGCTGGGTGCTCACTACTCAGGGTGCTGGGTGCTCAGTACTCAGGGTGCTGGGTGCTCAGTGCTCGGGGTGCTCGGTGCTCAGTACTCAGGGTGTTGGGTGCTCAGTGCTCAGGGTGCTGGGTGGTCAGTACTCAGTGTGCTGGGTGCTCAGTGCTCAGGGTGCTGGTTGCTCAGTCCTCAGGGTGCTCAGTGCTCAGGGTGCTGGGTGCTCAGTACTCAGTGTGCTCAGTACTCAGGGTGCTGGGTGCTCAGTACTCAGGGTGCTCAGTACTCAGGGTGCTGGGTGCTCAGTGCTCGGGGTGCTGGGTGCTCAGTACTCACGGTGCTCAGTGCTCAGGGTGCTGGGTGGTCAGTACTCAGTGTGCTGGGTGCTCAGTGCTCAGGGTGCTGGTTGCTCAGTCCTCAGGGTGCTCAGTGCTCAGGGTGCTGGGTGCTCAGTACTCAGTGTGCTCAGTACTCAGGGTGCTGGTTGCTCAGTCCTCAGGGTGCTCAGTGCTCAGGGTGCTGGGTGCTCAGTGCTCGGGGTGCTCGGTGCTCAGTACTCAGGGTGCTGAGTGCTCAGTACTCAGGGTGCTGGTTGCTCAGTACTCAGGGTGCTGGGTGCTCAGTGCTCGGGGTGCTGGGTGCTCAGTGCTCATGGTGCTCAGTGCTCAGTATTCAGGGTGCTCAGTGCTCAGTACTCAGGGTGCTGGGTGCTCAGTACTCAGGGTGCTGGGTGCTCAGTGCTCAGGGTGCTGGCTGCTCAGTACTCAGGGTGCTGGGTGCTCGGTGCTCAGTACGCTGGGTGCTCAGTACTCAGGGTGCTGGGTGCTCAGTACTCAGGGTGCTCGGTGCTCAGTACTCAGGGTGCTGGGTGCTCAGTGCTCGGGGTGCTGGGTGCTCAGTACTAAGGGTGCTGGGTGCTCAGTGCTCGGGGTGCTCGGTGCTCAGTATGCTGGGTGCTCAGTACTCAGGGTGCTGGGTGCTCAGTACTAAGGGTGCTGGGTGCTTAGTATTAAGGGTGCTGGGTGCTCAGTGCTCAGGGTGCTGGTTGCTCAGTGCTCAGTACTCAAGGTGCTGGGTGCTCAGTGCTCAGGGTGCTGGGTGCTCACTGCTCAGGATGCTGGGTGCTCGGTGCTCGGGGTGCTTGGTGCTTAGTGCTCGGGGTGCTGGGTGCTCAGTACTCAGGGTGCTGGGTGGTCAGTACTCACGGTGCTGGGTGCTCAGTAGTCGGGGTGCTGGGTGCTCACTACTCAGGGTGCTGGGTGCTCAGTACTCAGGGTGCTGGGTGCTCAGTGCTCGGGGTGCTCGGTGCTCAGTACTCAGGGTGCTGGGTGCTCAGTGCTCAGGGTGCTGGGTGGTCAGTACTCAGTGTGCTGGGTGCTCAGTGCTCAGGGTGCTGGTTGCTCAGTCCTCAGGGTGCTCAGTGCTCAGGGTGCTGGGTGCTCAGTACTCAGTGTGCTCAGTACTCAGGGTGCTGGGTGCTCAGTTCTCAGGGTGCTCAGTACTCAGGGTGCTGGGTGCTCAGTGCTCGGGGTGCTGGGTGCTCAGTACTCACGGTGCTCAGTACTCAGGGTGCTGGGTGCTCAGTGCTCGGGGTGCTGGGTGCTCAGTGCTCAGGGTGATCGGTGCTCAGTACTCAGGATGCTGGGTGCTCAGTACTCAGGGTGCTGGGTGCTCAGTACTCATGGTGCTGGGTACTCAGTGCTCAGGGTGCTCATTCTCGGGGTGCTGGGTGCTCAGTACTCAGGGTGCTGGGTGCTCAGTGCTCGGGGTGCTGGGTGCTCAGTGCTCGGGGTGCTCGGTGCTCAGTACTCAGGGTGCTGGGTGCTCAGTGCTCAGGGTGCTCAGTGCTCGGGGAGCTCGGTGCTCAGTGCTCAGGGTGCTGGGTGCTCAGTACTCATGGTGCTCAGTGCTCAGTACTCGGGGTGCTGGTTGCTCAGTACTCAGGGTGCTCAGTGCTCAGTACTCGGGGTGCTGGGTGCTCAGTGCTCAGGGTGCTCAGTGCTCAGTGCTCGGGGTGCTGGGTGCTCAGTTCTCGGGGTGCTCGGTGCTCAGTACTCGGGGTGCTGGGTGCTCAGTGCTCAGGGTGCTGGGTGCTCAGTGCTCGGGGTGCTGGGTGCTCAGTGCTCAGTGTGCTGGGTGCTCAGTGCTCGGGGTGCTCGGTGCTCAGTACTCAGGGTGCTGGGTGCTCAGTGCTCAGGGTGCTGGGTGCTAAGTACTCAGGGTGCTGGGTGCTCAGTACTCAGGGTGCTAAGAGCTCAGGGTGCTCAGTGCTCGGGGTGCTGGATGCTCAGTGCTCAGTGCACACGGTGCTGGGTGCTCAGTCCTCGGGGTGCTGGGTGCTCAGTACTCAGGGTGCTGGGTGCTCAGTACTCAGGGTGCTGGGTGCTCAGTGCTCAGTGTGCTGGGTGCACAGTGCTCTGGGTGCTGGGTGCTCAGTGCTCAGGGTGCTGGGTGCTCAGTGCTCAGGGTGCTGGGTGCTCAGTGCTCGGGGTGCCGGGTGCTGAGCGCTCAGTGTGCTGGGTGCACAGTGCTCGGGGTTCTCGGTTCTCAGTACACAGGGTGCTGGGTGCTCAGTGCTCGGGATGCTGGGTGCTCAGTGCTCAGTACTCAGGGTGCTGGGTGCTCAGTGCTCGGGGTGCTGGGTGCTCAGTACTCAGCGTGCTGGGTGCTCAGTACTCAGGGTGCTGGGTGCTCAGTGCTCAGGGTGCTGGGTGCTCAGTGCTCAGGGTGCTGGGTGCTCAGTGATCGGGGTTCTGGGTGCTCAGTACTCAGGGTGCTCCGTGCTCGCGGAGCTCGGTGCTCAGTACTCAGGGTGCTGGCTGCTCAGTACTCAGGGTGCTCGGTGCTCAGTACTCAGGGTGCTGTGTGCTCAGTGCTCGGGGTGCTGGGTACTCATTACTCAGGGTGCTGGGTGCTCAGTACTCAGGGTGCTGGGTGCTCAGTACTCAGGGTGGTGGGTGCTCAGTGCTCAGTGTGCTGGGTGCACAGTGCTCTGGGTGCTGGGTGCTCAGTGCTCAGGGTGCTGGGTGCTCAGTGCTCAGGGTGCTGGGTGCTCAGTGCTCGGGGTGCCGGGTGCTGAGCGCTCAGTGTGCTGGGTGCACAGTGCTCGGGGTGCTCGGTTCTCAGTACACAGAGTGCTGGGTGCTCAGTGCTCGGGATGCTGGGTGCTCAGTGCTCAGTACTCAGGGTGCTGGGTGCTCAGTGCTCGGGGTGCTGGGTGCTCAGTACTCAGCGTGCTGGGTGCTCAGTACTCAGGGTGCTGGGTGCTCAGTGCTCAGGGTGCTGGGTGCTCAGTGCTCAGGGTGCTGGGTGCTCAGTGATCGGGGTTCTGGGTGCTCAGTACTCAGGGTGCTCCGTGCTCGCGGAGCTCGGTGCTCAGTACTCAGGGTGCTGGGTGCTCAGTGCTCAGGGTGCTGGCTGCTCAGTACTCAGGGTGCTGGGTGCTCGGTGCTCAGTACGCTGGGTGCTCAGTACTCAGGGTGCTGGGTGCTCAGTACTCAGGGTGCTCGGTGCTCAGTACTCAGGGTGCTGGGTGCTCAGTGCTCGGGGTGCTGGGTGCTCAGTACTAAGGGTGCTGGGTGCTCAGTGCTCGGGGTGCTCGGTGCTCAGTATGCTGGGTGCTCAGTACTCAGGGTGCTGGGTGCTCAGTACTAAGGGTGCTGGGTGCTTAGTATTAAGGGTGCTGGGTGCTCAGTGCTCAGGGTGCTGGTTGCTCAGTGCTCAGTACTCAAGGTGCTGGGTGCTCAGTGCTCAGGGTGCTGGGTGCTCACTGCTCAGGATGCTGGGTGCTCGGTGCTCGGGGTGCTTGGTGCTTAGTGCTCGGGGTGCTGGGTGCTCAGTACTCAGGGTGCTGGGTGGTCAGTATTCACGGTGCTGGGTGCTCAGTAGTCGGGGTGCTGGGTGCTCACTACTCAGGGTGCTGGGTGCTCAGTGCTCAGGGTGCTGGGTGCTAAGTACTCAGGGTGCTGGGTCCTCAGTACTCAGGGTGCTGGGTACTCAGTGCTCAGGGTGCTCATTCTCGGGGTGCTGGGTGCTCAGTACTCAGGGTGCTGGGTGCTCAGTGCTCGGGGTGCTGGGTGCTCAGTGCTCGGGGTGCTCGGTGCTCAGTACTCAGGGTGCTGGGTGCTCAGTGCTCAGGGTGCTCAGTGCTCGGGGAGCTCGGTGCTCAGTGCTCAGGGTGCTGGGTGCTCAGTACTCATGGTGCTCAGTGCTCAGTACTCGGGGTGCTGGTTGCTCAGTACTCAGGGTGCTCAGTGCTCAGTACTCGGGGTTCTGGGTGCTCAGTGCTCAGGGTGCTCAGTGCTCAGTGCTCGGGGTGCTGGGTGCTCAGTTCTCGGGGTGCTCGGTGCTCAGTACTCGGGGTGCTGGGTGCTCAGTGCTCAGGGTGCTGGGTGCTCAGTGCTCGGGGTGCTGGGTGCTCAGTGCTCAGTGTGCTGGGTGCTCAGTGCTCGGGGTGCTCGGTGCTCAGTACTCAGGGTGCTGGGTGCTCAGTGCTCAGGGTGCTGGGTGCTAAGTACTCAGGGTGCTGGGTGCTCAGTACTCAGGGTGCTAAGAGCTCAGGGTGCTCAGTGCTCGGGGTGCTGGATGCTCAGTGCTCAGTGCACACGGTGCTGGGTGCTCAGTCCTCGGGGTGCTGGGTGCTCAGTACTCAGGGTGCTGGGTGCTCAGTACTCAGGGTGCTGGGTGCTCAGTGCTCAGTGTGCTGGGTGCACAGTGCTCTGGGTGCTGGGTGCTCAGTGCTCAGGGTGCTGGGTGCTCAGTGCTCAGGGTGCTGGGTGCTCAGTGCTCGGGGTGCCGGGTGCTGAGCGCTCAGTGTGCTGGGTGCACAGTGCTCGGGGTGCTCGGTTCTCAGTACACAGGGTGCTGGGTGCTCAGTGCTCGGGATGCTGGGTGCTCAGTGCTCACTACTCAGGGTGCTGGGTGCTCAGTGCTCGGGGTGCTGGGTGCTCAGTACTCAGCGTGCTGGGTGCTCAGTACTCAGGGTGCTGGGTGCTCAGTGCTCAGGGTGCTGGGTGCTCAGTGCTCAGGGTGCTGGGTGCTCAGTGATCGGGGTTCTGGGTGCTCAGTACTCAGGGTGCTCCGTGCTCGCGGAGCTCGGTGCTCAGTACTCAGGGTGCTGGCTGCTCAGTACTCAGGGTGCTCGGTGCTCAGTACTCAGGGTGCTGTGTGCTCAGTGCTCGGGGTGCTGGGTACTCATTACTCAGGGTGCTGGGTGCTCAGTACTCAGGGTGCTGGGTGCTCAGTACTCAGGGTGCTGGGTGCTCAGTGCTCAGTGTGCTGGGTGCACAGTGCTCTGGGTGCTGGGTGCTCAGTGCTCAGGGTGCTGGGTGCTCAGTGCTCAGGGTGCTGGGTGCTCAGTGCTCGGGGTGCCGGGTGCTGAGCGCTCAGTGTGCTGGGTGCACAGTGCTCGGGGTGCTCGGTTCTCAGTACACAGGGTGCTGGGTGCTCAGTGCTCGGGATGCTGGGTGCTCAGTGCTCAGTACTCAGGGTGCTGGGTGCTCAGTGCTCGGGGTGCTGGGTGCTCAGTACTCAGCGTGCTGGGTGCTCAGTACTCAGGGTGCTGGGTGCTCAGTGCTCAGGGTGCTGGGTGCTCAGTGCTCAGGGTGCTGGGTGCTCAGTGATCGGGGTTCTGGGTGCTCAGTACTCAGGGTGCTCCGTGCTCGCGGAGCTCGGTGCTCAGTACTCAGGGTGCTGGGTGCTCAGTACTCAGTGCTCGGGGTCCTGGATGCTCCGTGCTCGGGGTGCTGGGTGCTCAGTGCTCTGGGTGCTTAGTGCTCAGTACTCAGGGTGCTGGGTGCTCAGTACTCAGGGTGCTCAGTGCTCGGGGTGCTGGGTGCTCAGTGCTCAGGGTGATCGGTGCTCAGTACTCAGGATGCTGGGTGCTCAGTACTCAGGGTGCTGGGTGCTCAGTACTCAGGGTGCTGGTTGCTCAGTCCTCAGGGTGCTCAGTGCTCAGGGTGCTGGGTGCTCAGGGCTCGGGGTGCTCGGTGCTCAGTACTCAGGGTGCTGAGTGCTCAGTACTCAGGGTGCTGGTTGCTCAGTACTCAGGGTGCTTGGTGCTCAGTGCTCGGGGTGCTGGGTGCTCAGTGCTCATGGTGCTCAGTGCTCAGTACTCAGGGTGCTCAGTGCTCCGTACTCAGGGTGCTGGGTGCTCAGTACTCAGGGTGCTGGGTGCTCAGTGCTCAGGGTGCTGGCTGCTCAGTACTCAGGGTGCTGGGTGCTCGGTGCTCAGTACGCTGGGTGCTCAGTACTCAGGGTACTGGGTGCTCAGTACTCAGGGTGCTCGGTGCTCAGTACTCAGGGTGCTGGGTGCTCAGTGCTCGGGGTGCTGGGTGCTCAGTACTAAGGGTGCTGGGTGCTCAGTGCTCGGGGTGCTCGGTGCTCAGTATGCTGGGTGCTCAGTACTCAGGGTGCTGGGTGCTCAGTACTCAGGGTGCTGGGTGCTGAGTATTAAGGGTGCTGGGTGCTCAGTGCTCAGGGTGCTGGGTGCTCAGTGCTCAGTACTCAAGGTGCTGGGTGCTCAGTGCTCAGGGTGCTGGGTGCTCACTGCTCAGGGTGCTGGGTGCTCGGTGCTCGGGGTGCTGGGTGCTTCGTGCTCGGGGTGCTGGGTGCTCAGTACTCAGGGTGCTGGGTGGTCAGTACTCACGGTGCTGGGTGCTCAGTAGTCGGGGTGCTGGGTGCTCACTACTCAGGGTGCTGGGTGCTCAGTACTCAGGGTGCTGGGTGCTCAGTGCTCGGGGTGCTCGGTGCTCAGTACTCAGGGTGTTGGGTGCTCAGTGCTCAGGGTGCTGGGTGGTCAGTACTCAGTGTGCTGGGTGCTCAGTGCTCAGGGTGCTGGTTGCTCAGTCCTCAGGGTGCTCAGTGCTCAGGGTGCTGGGTGCTCAGTACTCAGTGTGCTCAGTACTCAGGGTGCTGGGTGCTCAGTACTCAGGGTGCTCAGTACTCAGGGTGCTGGGTGCTCAGTGCTCGGGGTGCTGGGTGCTCAGTACTCACGGTGCTCAGTGCTCAGGGTGCTGGGTGGTCAGTACTCAGTGTGCTGGGTGCTCAGTGCTCAGGGTGCTGGTTGCTCAGTCCTCAGGGTGCTCAGTGCTCAGGGTGCTGGGTGCTCAGTACTCAGTGTGCTCAGTACTCAGGGTGCTGGTTGCTCAGTCCTCAGGGTGCTCAGTGCTCAGGGTGCTGGGTGCTCAGTGCTCGGGGTGCTCGGTGCTCAGTACTCAGGGTGCTGAGTGCTCAGTACTCAGGGTGCTGGTTGCTCAGTACTCAGGGTGCTGGGTGCTCAGTGCTCGGGGTGCTGGGTGCTCAGTGCTCATGGTGCTCAGTGCTCAGTATTCAGGGTGCTCAGTGCTCAGTACTCAGGGTGCTGGGTGCTCAGTACTCAGGGTGCTGGGTGCTCAGTGCTCAGGGTGCTGGCTGCTCAGTACTCAGGGTGCTGGGTGCTCGGTGCTCAGTACGCTGGGTGCTCAGTACTCAGGGTGCTGGGTGCTCAGTACTCAGGGTGCTCGGTGCTCAGTACTCAGGGTGCTGGGTGCTCAGTGCTCGGGGTGCTGGGTGCTCAGTACTAAGGGTGCTGGGTGCTCAGTGCTCGGGGTGCTCGGTGCTCAGTATGCTGGGTGCTCAGTACTCAGGGTGCTGGGTGCTCAGTACTAAGGGTGCTGGGTGCTTAGTATTAAGGGTGCTGGGTGCTCAGTGCTCAGGGTGCTGGTTGCTCAGTGCTCAGTACTCAAGGTGCTGGGTGCTCAGTGCTCAGGGTGCTGGGTGCTCACTGCTCAGGATGCTGGGTGCTCGGTGCTCGGGGTGCTTGGTGCTTAGTGCTCGGGGTGCTGGGTGCTCAGTACTCAGGGTGCTGGGTGGTCAGTACTCACGGTGCTGGGTGCTCAGTAGTCGGGGTGCTGGGTGCTCACTACTCAGGGTGCTGGGTGCTCAGTACTCAGGGTGCTGGGTGCTCAGTGCTCGGGGTGCTCGGTGCTCAGTACTCAGGGTGCTGGGTGCTCAGTGCTCAGGGTGCTGGGTGGTCAGTACTCAGTGTGCTGGGTGCTCAGTGCTCAGGGTGCTGGTTGCTCAGTCCTCAGGGTGCTCAGTGCTCAGGGTGCTGGGTGCTCAGTACTCAGTGTGCTCAGTACTCAGGGTGCTGGGTGCTCAGTTCTCAGGGTGCTCAGTACTCAGGGTGCTGGGTGCTCAGTGCTCGGGGTGCTGGGTGCTCAGTACTCACGGTGCTCAGTACTCAGGGTGCTGGGTGCTCAGTGCTCGGGGTGCTGGGTGCTCAGTGCTCAGGGTGATCGGTGCTCAGTACTCAGGATGCTGGGTGCTCAGTACTCAGGGTGCTGGGTGCTCAGTACTCATGGTGCTGGGTACTCAGTGCTCAGGGTGCTCATTCTCGGGGTGCTGGCTGCTCAGTACTCAGGGTGCTGGGTGCTCAGTGCTCGGGGTGCTGGGTGCTCAGTGCTCGGGGTGCTCGGTGCTCAGTACTCAGGGTGCTGGGTGCTCAGTGCTCAGGGTGCTCAGTGCTCGGGGAGCTCGGTGCTCAGTGCTCAGGGTGCTGGGTGCTCAGTACTCATGGTGCTCAGTGCTCAGTACTCGGGGTGCTGGTTGCTCAGTACTCAGGGTGCTCAGTGCTCAGTACTCGGGGTGCTGGGTGCTCAGTGCTCAGGGTGCTCAGTGCTCAGTGCTCGGGGTGCTGGGTGCTCAGTTCTCGGGGTGCTCGGTGCTCAGTACTCGGGGTGCTGGGTGCTCAGTGCTCAGGGTGCTGGGTGCTCAGTGCTCGGGGTGCTGGGTGCTCAGTGCTCAGTGTGCTGGGTGCTCAGTGCTCGGGGTGCTCGGTGCTCAGTACTCAGGGTGCTGGGTGCTCAGTGCTCAGGGTGCTGGGTGCTAAGTACTCAGGGTGCTGGGTGCTCAGTACTCAGGGTGCTAAGAGCTCAGGGTGCTCAGTGCTCGGGGTGCTGGATGCTCAGTGCTCAGTGCACACGGTGCTGGGTGCTCAGTCCTCGGGGTGCTGGGTGCTCAGTACTCAGGGTGCTGGGTGCTCAGTACTCAGGGTGCTGGGTGCTCAGTGCTCAGTGTGCTGGGTGCACAGTGCTCTGGGTGCTGGGTGCTCAGTGCTCAGGGTGCTGGGTGCTCAGTGCTCAGGGTGCTGGGTGCTCAGTGCTCGGGGTGCCGGGTGCTGAGCGCTCAGTGTGCTGGGTGCACAGTGCTCGGGGTTCTCGGTTCTCAGTACACAGGGTGCTGGGTGCTCAGTGCTCGGGATGCTGGGTGCTCAGTGCTCAGTACTCAGGGTGCTGGGTGCTCAGTGCTCGGGGTGCTGGGTGCTCAGTACTCAGCGTGCTGGGTGCTCAGTACTCAGGGTGCTGGGTGCTCAGTGCTCAGGGTGCTGGGTGCTCAGTGCTCAGGGTGCTGGGTGCTCAGTGATCGGGGTTCTGGGTGCTCAGTACTCAGGGTGCTCCGTGCTCGCGGAGCTCGGTGCTCAGTACTCAGGGTGCTGGCTGCTCAGTACTCAGGGTGCTCGGTGCTCAGTACTCAGGGTGCTGTGTGCTCAGTGCTCGGGGTGCTGGGTACTCATTACTCAGGGTGCTGGGTGCTCAGTACTCAGGGTGCTGGGTGCTCAGTACTCAGGGTGCTGGGTGCTCAGTGCTCAGTGTGCTGGGTGCACAGTGCTCTGGGTGCTGGGTGCTCAGTGCTCAGGGTGCTGGGTGCTCAGTGCTCAGGGTGCTGGGTGCTCAGTGCTCGGGGTGCCGGGTGCTGAGCGCTCAGTGTGCTGGGTGCACAGTGCTCGGGGTGCTCGGTTCTCAGTACACAGAGTGCTGGGTGCTCAGTGCTCGGGATGCTGGGTGCTCAGTGCTCAGTACTCAGGGTGCTGGGTGCTCAGTGCTCGGGGTGCTGGGTGCTCAGTACTCAGCGTGCTGGGTGCTCAGTACTCAGGGTGCTGGGTGCTCAGTGCTCAGGGTGCTGGGTGCTCAGTGCTCAGGGTGCTGGGTGCTCAGTGATCGGGGTTCTGGGTGCTCAGTACTCAGGGTGCTCCGTGCTCGCGGAGCTCGGTGCTCAGTACTCAGGGTGCTGGGTGCTCAGTGCTCAGGGTGCTGGCTGCTCAGTACTCAGGGTGCTGGGTGCTCGGTGCTCAGTACGCTGGGTGCTCAGTACTCAGGGTGCTGGGTGCTCAGTACTCAGGGTGCTCGGTGCTCAGTACTCAGGGTGCTGGGTGCTCAGTGCTCGGGGTGCTGGGTGCTCAGTACTAAGGGTGCTGGGTGCTCAGTGCTCGGGGTGCTCGGTGCTCAGTATGCTGGGTGCTCAGTACTCAGGGTGCTGGGTGCTCAGTACTAAGGGTGCTGGGTGCTTAGTATTAAGGGTGCTGGGTGCTCAGTGCTCAGGGTGCTGGTTGCTCAGTGCTCAGTACTCAAGGTGCTGGGTGCTCAGTGCTCAGGGTGCTGGGTGCTCACTGCTCAGGATGCTGGGTGCTCGGTGCTCGGGGTGCTTGGTGCTTAGTGCTCGGGGTGCTGGGTGCTCAGTACTCAGGGTGCTGGGTGGTCAGTATTCACGGTGCTGGGTGCTCAGTAGTCGGGGTGCTGGGTGCTCACTACTCAGGGTGCTGGGTGCTCAGTGCTCAGGGTGCTGGGTGCTAAGTACTCAGGGTGCTGGGTCCTCAGTACTCAGGGTGCTGGGTACTCAGTGCTCAGGGTGCTCATTCTCGGGGTGCTGGGTGCTCAGTACTCAGGGTGCTGGGTGCTCAGTGCTCGGGGTGCTGGGTGCTCAGTGCTCGGGGTGCTCGGTGCTCAGTACTCAGGGTGCTGGGTGCTCAGTGCTCAGGGTGCTCAGTGCTCGGGGAGCTCGGTGCTCAGTGCTCAGGGTGCTGGGTGCTCAGTACTCATGGTGCTCAGTGCTCAGTACTCGGGGTGCTGGTTGCTCAGTACTCAGGGTGCTCAGTGCTCAGTACTCGGGGTTCTGGGTGCTCAGTGCTCAGGGTGCTCAGTGCTCAGTGCTCGGGGTGCTGGGTGCTCAGTTCTCGGGGTGCTCGGTGCTCAGTACTCGGGGTGCTGGGTGCTCAGTGCTCAGGGTGCTGGGTGCTCAGTGCTCGGGGTGCTGGGTGCTCAGTGCTCAGTGTGCTGGGTGCTCAGTGCTCGGGGTGCTCGGTGCTCAGTACTCAGGGTGCTGGGTGCTCAGTGCTCAGGGTGCTGGGTGCTAAGTACTCAGGGTGCTGGGTGCTCAGTACTCAGGGTGCTAAGAGCTCAGGGTGCTCAGTGCTCGGGGTGCTGGATGCTCAGTGCTCAGTGCACACGGTGCTGGGTGCTCAGTCCTCGGGGTGCTGGGTGCTCAGTACTCAGGGTGCTGGGTGCTCAGTACTCAGGGTGCTGGGTGCTCAGTGCTCAGTGTGCTGGGTGCACAGTGCTCTGGGTGCTGGGTGCTCAGTGCTCAGGGTGCTGGGTGCTCAGTGCTGAGGGTGCTGGGTGCTCAGTGCTCGGGGTGCCGGGTGCTGAGCGCTCAGTGTGCTGGGTGCACAGTGCTCGGGGTGCTCGGTTCTCAGTACACAGGGTGCTGGGTGCTCAGTGCTCGGGATGCTGGGTGCTCAGTGCTCAGTACTCAGGGTGCTGGGTGCTCAGTGCTCGGGGTGCTGGGTGCTCAGTACTCAGCGTGCTGGGTGCTCAGTACTCAGGGTGCTGGGTGCTCAGTGCTCAGGGTGCTGGGTGCTCAGTGCTCAGGGTGCTGGGTGCTCAGTGATCGGGGTTCTGGGTGCTCAGTACTCAGGGTGCTCCGTGCTCGCGGAGCTCGGTGCTCAGTACTCAGGGTGCTGGCTGCTCAGTACTCAGGGTGCTCGGTGCTCAGTACTCAGGGTGCTGTGTGCTCAGTGCTCGGGGTGCTGGGTACTCATTACTCAGGGTGCTGGGTGCTCAGTACTCAGGGTGCTGGGTGCTCAGTACTCAGGGTGCTGGGTGCTCAGTGCTCAGTGTGCTGGGTGCACAGTGCTCTGGGTGCTGGGTGCTCAGTGCTCAGGGTGCTGGGTGCTCAGTGCTCAGGGTGCTGGGTGCTCAGTGCTCGGGGTGCCGGGTGCTGAGCGCTCAGTGTGCTGGGTGCACAGTGCTCGGGGTGCTCGGTTCTCAGTACACAGGGTGCTGGGTGCTCAGTGCTCGGGATGCTGGGTGCTCAGTGCTCAGTACTCAGGGTGCTGGGTGCTCAGTGCTCGGGGTGCTGGGTGCTCAGTACTCAGCGTGCTGGGTGCTCAGTACTCAGGGTGCTGGGTGCTCAGTGCTCAGGGTGCTGGGTGCTCAGTGCTCAGGGTGCTGGGTGCTCAGTGATCGGGGTTCTGGGTGCTCAGTACTCAGGGTGCTCCGTGCTCGCGGAGCTCGGTGCTCAGTACTCAGGGTGCTGGGTGCTCAGTGCTCAGGGTGCTGGCTGCTCAGTACTCAGGGTGCTGGGTGCTCGGTGCTCAGTACGCTGGGTGCTCAGTACTCAGGGTGCTGGGTGCTCAGTACTCAGGGTGCTCGGTGCTCAGTACTCAGGGTGCTGGGTGCTCAGTGCTCGGGGTGCTGGGTGCTCAGTACTAAGGGTGCTGGGTGCTCAGTGCTCGGGGTGCTCGGTGCTCAGTATGCTGGGTGCTCAGTACTCAGGGTGCTGGGTGCTCAGTACTAAGGGTGCTGGGTGCTTAGTATTAAGGGTGCTGGGTGCTCAGTGCTCAGGGTGCTGGTTGCTCAGTGCTCAGTACTCAAGGTGCTGGGTGCTCAGTGCTCAGGGTGCTGGGTGCTCACTGCTCAGGATGCTGGGTGCTCGGTGCTCGGGGTGCTTGGTGCTTAGTGCTCGGGGTGCTGGGTGCTCAGTACTCAGGGTGCTGGGTGGTCAGTATTCACGGTGCTGGGTGCTCAGTAGTCGGGGTGCTGGGTGCTCACTACTCAGGGTGCTGGGTGCTCAGTACTCAGGGTGCTGGGTGCTCAGTGCTCGGGGTGCTCGGTGCTCAGTACTCAGGGTGCTGGGTGCTAAGTGCTCAGGGTGCTGGGTGGTCAGTACTCAGTGTGCTGGGTGCTCAGTGCTCAGGGTGCTGGTTGCTCAGTCCTCAGGGTTCTCAGTGCTCAGGGTGCTGGGTGCTCAGTACTCAGTGTGCTCAGTACTCAGGGTGCTGGGTGCTCAGTACTCAGGGTGCTCAGTACTCAGGGTGCTGGGTGCTCAGTGCTCGGGGTGCTGGGTGCTCAGTACTCACGGTGCTCAGTACTCAGGGTGCTGGGTGCTCAGTGCTCGGGGTGCTGGGTGCTCAGTGCTCAGGGTGATCGGTGCTCAGTACTCAGGATGCTGGGTGCTCAGTACTCAGGGTGCTGGGTGCTCAGTACTCATGGTGCTGGGTACTCAGTGCTCAGGGTGCTCATTCTCGGGGTGCTGGGTGCTCAGTACTCAGGGTGCTGGGTGCTCAGTGCTCGGGGTGCTGGGTGCTCAGTGCTCGGGGTGCTCGGTGCTCAGTACTCAGGGTGCTGGGTGCTCAGTGCTCAGGGTGCTCAGTGCTCGGGGAGCTCGGTGCTCAGTGCTCAGGGTGCTGGGTGCTCAGTACTCATGGTGCTCAGTGCTCAGTACTCGGGGTGCTGGTTGCTCAGTACTCAGGGTGCTCAGTGCTCAGTACTCGGGGTGCTGGGTGCTCAGTGCTCAGGGTGCTCAGTGCTCAGTGCTCGGGGTGCTGGGTGCTCAGTTCTCGGGGTGCTCGGTGCTCAGTACTCGGGGTGCTGGGTGCTCAGTGCTCAGGGTGCTGGGTGCTCAGTGCTCGGGGTGCTGGGTGCTCAGTGCTCAGTGTGCTGGGTGCTCAGTGCTCGGGGTGCTCGGTGCTCAGTACTCAGGGTGCTTGGTGCTCAGTACTCAGGGTGCTGGGTGCTCAGTGCTCAGGGTGCTGGGTGCTAAGTACTCAGGGTGATGGGTGCTCAGTACTCAGGGTGCTAAGAGCTCAGGGTGCTCAGTGCTCGGGGTGCTGGATGCTCAGTGCTCAGTGCACACGGTGCTGGGTGCTCAGTCCTCGGGGTGCTGGGTGCTCAGTACTCAGGGTGCTGGGTGCTCAGTACTCAGGGTGCTGGGTGCTCAGTGCTCAGTGTGCTGGGTGCACAGTGCTCTGGGTGCTGGGTGCTCAGTGCTCAGGGTGCTGGGTGCTCAGTGCTCAGGGTGCTGGGTGCTCAGTGCTCGGGGTGCCGGGTGCTGAGCGCTCAGTGTGCTGGGTGCACAGTGCTCGGGGTGCTCGGTTCTCAGTACACAGGGTGCTGGGTGCTCAGTGCTCGGGATGCTGGGTGCTCAGTGCTCAGTACTCAGGGTGCTGGGTGCTCAGTGCTCGGGGTGCTGGGTGCTCAGTACTCAGCGTGCTGGGTGCTCAGTACTCAGGGTGCTGGGTGCTCAGTGCTCAGGGTGCTGGGTGCTCAGTGCTCAGGGTGCTGGGTGCTCAGTGATCGGGGTTCTGGGTGCTCAGTACTCAGGGTGCTCCGTGCTCGCGGAGCTCGGTGCTCAGTACTCAGGGTGCTGGGTGCTCAGTACTCAGTGCTCGGGGTCCTGGATGCTCCGTGCTCGGGGTGCTGGGTGCTCAGTGCTCTGGGTGCTTAGTGCTCAGTACTCAGGGTGCTGGGTGCTCAGTACTCAGGGTGCTCAGTGCTCGGGGTGCTGGGTGCTCAGTGCTCAGGGTGATCGGTGCTCAGTACTCAGGATGCTGGGTGCTCAGTACTCAGGGTGCTGGGTGCTCAGTACTCAGGGTGCTGGTTGCTCAGTCCTCAGGGTGCTCAGTGCTCAGGGTGCTGGGTGCTCAGGGCTCGGGGTGCTCGGTGCTCAGTACTCAGGGTGCTGAGTGCTCAGTACTCAGGGTGCTGGTTGCTCAGTACTCAGGGTGCTTGGTGCTCAGTGCTCGGGGTGCTGGGTGCTCAGTGCTCATGGTGCTCAGTGCTCAGTACTCAGGGTGCTCAGTGCTCAGTACTCAGGGTGCTGGGTGCTCAGTACTCAGGGTGCTGGGTGCTCAGTGCTCAGGGTGCTGGCTGCTCAGTACTCAGGGTGCTGGGTGCTCGGTGCTCAGTACGCTGGGTGCTCAGTACTCAGGGTACTGGGTGCTCAGTACTCAGGGTGCTCGGTGCTCAGTACTCAGGGTGCTGGGTGCTCAGTGCTCGGGGTGCTGGGTGCTCAGTACTAAGGGTGCTGGGTGCTCAGTGCTCGGGGTGCTCGGTGCTCAGTATGCTGGGTGCTCAGTACTCAGGGTGCTGGGTGCTCAGTACTCAGGGTGCTGGGTGCTGAGTATTAAGGGTGCTGGGTGCTCAGTGCTCAGGGTGCTGGGTGCTCAGTGCTCAGTACTCAAGGTGCTGGGTGCTCAGTGCTCAGGGTGCTGGGTGCTCACTGCTCAGGGTGCTGGGTGCTCGGTGCTCGGGGTGCTGGGTGCTTCGTGCTCGGGGTGCTGGGTGCTCAGTACTCAGGGTGCTGGGTGGTCAGTACTCACGGTGCTGGGTGCTCAGTAGTCAGGGTGCTGGGTGCTCACTACTCAGGGTGCTGGGTGCTCAGTACTCAGGGTGCTGGGTGCTCAGTGCTCGGGGTGCTCGGTGCTCAGTACTCAGGGTGTTGGGTGCTCAGTGCTCAGGGTGCTGGGTGGTCAGTACTCAGTGTGCTGGGTGCTCAGTGCTCAGGGTGCTGGTTGCTCAGTCCTCAGGGTGCTCAGTGCTCAGGGTGCTGGGTGCTCAGTACTCAGTGTGCTCAGTACTCAGGGTGCTGGGTGCTCAGTACTCAGGGTGCTCAGTACACAGGGTGCTGGGTGCTCAGTGCTCGGGGTGCTGGGTGCTCAGTACTCACGGTGCTCAGTGCTCAGGGTGCTGGGTGGTCAGTACTCAGTGTGCTGGGTGCTCAGTGCTCAGGGTGCTGGTTGCTCAGTCCTCAGGGTGCTCAGTGCTCAGGGTGCTGGGTGCTCAGTACTCAGTGTGCTCAGTACTCAGGGTGCTGGTTGCTCAGTCCTCAGGGTGCTCAGTGCTCAGGGTGCTGGGTGCTCAGTGCTCGGGGTGCTCGGTGCTCAGTACTCAGGGTGCTGAGTGCTCAGTACTCAGGGTGCTGGTTGCTCAGTACTCAGGGTGCTGGGTGCTCAGTGCTCGGGGTGCTGGGTGCTCAGTGCTCATGGTGCTCAGTGCTCAGTACTCAGGGTGCTCAGTGCTCAGTACTCAGGGTGCTGGGTGCTCAGTACTCAGGGTGCTGGGTGCTCAGTGCTCAGGGTGCTGGCTGCTCAGTACTCAGGGTGCTGGGTGCTCGGTGCTCAGTACGCTGGGTGCTCAGTACTCAGGGTGCTGGGTGCTCAGTACTCAGGGTGCTCGGTGCTCAGTACTCAGGGTGCTGGGTGCTCAGTGCTCGGGGTGCTGGGTGCTCAGTACTAAGGGTGCTGGGTGCTCAGTGCTCGGGGTTCTCGGTGCTCAGTATGCTGGGTGCTCAGTACTCAGGGTGCTGGGTGCTCAGTACTAAGGGTGCTGGGTGCTTAGTATTAAGGGTGCTGGGTGCTCAGTGCTCAGGGTGCTGGTTGCTCAGTGCTCAGTACTCAAGGTGCTGGGTGCTCAGTGCTCAGGGTGCTGGGTGCTCACTGCTCAGGATGCTGGGTGCTCGGTGCTCGGGGTGCTTGGTGCTTAGTGCTCGGGGTGCTGGGTGCTCAGTACTCAGGGTGCTGGGTGGTCAGTACTCACGGTGCTGGGTGCTCAGTAGTCGGCGTGCTGGGTGCTCACTACTCAGGGTGCTGGGTGCTCAGTACTCAGGGTGCTGGGTGCTCAGTGCTCGGGGTGCTCGGTGCTCAGTACTCAGGGTGCTGGGTGCTCAGTGCTCAGGGTGCTGGGTGGTCAGTACTCAGTGTGCTGGGTGCTCAGTGCTCAGGGTGCTGGTTGCTCAGTCCTCAGGGTGCTCAGTGCTCAGGGTGCTGGGTGCTCAGTACTCAGTGTGCTCAGTACTCAGGGTGCTGGGTGCTCAGTACTCAGGGTGCTCAGTACTCAGGGTGCTGGGTGCTCAGTGCTCGGGGTGCTGGGTGCTCAGTACTCACGGTGCTCAGTACTCAGGGTGCTGGGTGCTCAGTGCTCGGGGTGCTGGGTGCTCAGTGCTCAGGGTGATCGGTGCTCAGTACTCAGGATGCTGGGTGCTCAGTACTCAGGGTGCTGGGTGCTCAGTACTCATGGTGCTGGGTACTCAGTGCTCAGGGTGCTCATTCTCTGGGTGCTGGGTGCTCAGTACTCAGGGTGCTGGGTGCTCAGTGCTCGGGGTGCTGGGTGCTCAGTGCTCGGGGTGCTCGGTGCTCAGTACTCAGGGTGCTGGGTGCTCAGTGCTCAGGGTGCTCAGTGCTCGGGGAGATCGGTGCTCAGTACTCAGGGTGCTGGGTGTTCAGTGCTCGGAGTGCTCGGTGCTCAGTACTCAGGGTTCTCAGTGCTCAGTGCTCAGGGTGCTGGGTGCTCAGTACTCATGGTGCTCAGTGCTCAGTACTCGGGGTGCTGGTTGCTCAGTACTCAGGGTGCTCAGTGATCAGTACTCGGGGTGCTGGGTGCTCAGTGCTCAGGGTGCTCAGTGCTCAGTGCTCGGGGTGCTGGGTGCTCAGTTCTCGGGGTGCTCGGTGCTCAGTACTCGGGGTGCTGGGTGCTCAGTGCTCAGGGTGCTGGGTGCTCAGTGCTCGGGGTGCTGGGTGCTCAGTGCTCAGTGTGCTGGGTGCTCAGTGCTCGGGGTGCTCGGTGCTCAGTACTCAGGGTGCTTGGTGCTCAGTACTCAGGGTGCTGGGTGCTCAGTGCTCAGGGTGCTGGGTGCTAAGTACTCAGGGTGCTGGGTGCTCAGTACTCAGGGTGCTAAGAGCTCAGGGTGCTCAGTGCTCGGGGTGCTGGATGCTCAGTGCTCAGTGCACAGGGTGCTGGGTGCTCAGTCCTCGGGGTGCTGGGTGCTCAGTACTCAGGGTGCTGGGTGCTAAGTACTCAGGGTGCTGGGTGCTCAGTGCTCAGTGTGCTGGGTGCTCAGTGCTCTGGGTGCTGGGTGGTCAGTGCTCAGGGTGCTGGGTGCTCAGTGCTCAGGGTGCTGGGTGCTCAGTGCTCGGGGTGCCGGGTGCTGAGCGCTCAGTGTGCTGGGTGCTCAGTGCTCGGGGTGCTCGGTTCTCAGTACACAGGGTGCTGGGTGCTCAGTGCTCAGTACTCAGGGTGCTGGGTTCTCAGTGCTCGGGGTGCTGGGTGCTCAGTACTCAGCGTGCTGGGTGCTCAGTACTCAGGGTGCTGGGTGCTCAGTGCTCAGGGTGCTGGTTGCTCAGTGCTCAGGGTGCTGGGTGCTCAGTGATCGGGGTTCTGGGTGCTCAGTACTCAGGGTGCTCAGTGCTCGCGGAGCTCGGTGCTCAGTACTCAGGGTGCTGGGTGCTCAGTACTCAGTGCTCGGGGTCCTGGATGCTCCGTGCTCGGGGTGCTGGGTGCTCAGTGCTCTGGGTGCTTAGTGCTCAGTACTCAGGGTGCTGGGTGCTCAGTACTCAGGGTGCTCAGTGCTCGGGGTGCTGGGTGCTCAGTGCTCAGGGTGATCGGTGCTCAGTACTCAGGATGCTGGGTGCTCAGTACTCAGGGTGCTGGGTGCTCAGTACTCAGGGTGCTGGTTGCTCAGTCCTCAGGGTGCTCAGTGCTCAGGGTGCTGGGTGCTCAGGGCTCGGGGAGCTCGGTGCTCAGTACTCAGGGTGCTGAGTGCTCAGTACTCAGGGTGCAGGTTGCTCAGTACTCAGGGTGCTGGGTGCTCAGTGCTCGGGGTGCTGGGTGCTCACTGCTCATGGTGCTCAGTGCTCAGTACTCAGGGTGCTCAGTGCACAGTACTCAGGGTGCTGGGTGCTCAGTACTCAGCGTGCTGGGTGCTCAGTGCTCAGGGTGCTGGCTGCTCAGTACTCAGGGTGCTGGGTGCTAGGTGCTCAGTACGCTGGGTGCTCAGTGCTCAGGGTACTGGGTGCTCAGTACTCAGGGTGCTCGGTGCTCAGTACTCAGGGTGCTGGGTGCTCAGTGCTCGGGGTGCTGGGTGCTCAGTACTAAGGGTGCTGGGTGCTCAGTGCTCGGGGTGCTCGGTGCTCAGTATGCTGGGTGCTCAGTACTCAGGGTGCTGGGTGCTCAGTACTCAGGGTGCTGGGTGCTTAGTATTAAGGGTGCTGGGTGCTCAGTGCTCAGGGTGCTTGGTGCTCAGTGCTCAGTACTCAAGGTGCTGGGTGCTCAGTGCTCAGGGTGCTGGGTGCTCACTGCTCAGGGTGCTGGGTGCTCGGTGCTCGGGGTGCTGGGTGCTTCGTGCTCGGGGTGCTGGGTGCTCAGTACTCAGGGTGCTGGGTGCTCAGTACTCAGGGTGCTGGGTGCTCAGTGCTCGGGGTGCTCGGTGCTCAGTACTCAGGGTGCTGGGTGCTCAGTGCTCAGGGTGCTGGGTGGTCAGTACTCAGTGTGCTGGGTGCTCAGTGCTCAGGGTGCTGGTTGCTCAGTCCTCAGGGTGCTCAGTGCTCAGGGTGCTGGGTGCTCAGTACTCAGTGTGCTCAGTACTCAGGGTGCTGGGTGCTCAGTACTCAGGGTGCTCAGTACTCAGGGTGCTGGGTGCTCAGTGCTCGGGGAGCTGGGTGCTCAGTACTCACGGTGCTCAGTACTCAGGGTGCTGGGTGCTCAGTGCTCGGGGTGCTGGGTGCTCAGTGCTCAGGGTGATCGGTGCTCAGTACTCAGGATGCTGGGTGCTCAGTACTCAGGGTGCTGGGTGCTCAGTACTCAGGGTGCTGGTTGCTCAGTCCTCAGGGTGCTCAGTGCTCAGGGTGCTGGGTGCTCAGTGCTCGGGGTGCTCGGTGCTCAGTACTCAGGGTGCTGAGTGCTCAGTACTCAGGGTGCTGGGTGCTCAGTACTCAGGGTGCTGGGTGCTCAGTGCTCGGGGTGCTGGGTGCTCAGTGCTCAGGGTGCTCAGTGCTCAGTACTCAGGATGCTGGGTGCTCAGTGCTCAGGGTGCTGGGTGCTCAGTGCTCGGGGTGCTGGGTGCTCAGTACTCAGGGTGCTGGGTGCTCAGTACTCAGGGTGCTGGGTGCTCAGTGCTCGGGGCGCTGGGTGCTCAGTGCTCAGGGTGCTGGGTGCTCATTACTTAGGGTGCTGGGTGCTCAGGGCTCGGGGTGCTCGGTGCTCAGTACTCAAGGTGCTGGGTGCT
This sequence comes from Microtus oregoni, assembly GCF_018167655.1. Lineage (NCBI taxonomy): Eukaryota > Metazoa > Chordata > Mammalia > Rodentia > Cricetidae > Microtus > Microtus oregoni. The sequence goes on along the minus strand of NW_024543533.1, from coordinate 4,538 downwards.
CAGTGCTCAAGGTGCTGGGTGCTCAGTCCTCGCCGTGCTCCGTGCTCAGTGCTCAGGGTGCTGGGTGCTCAGTGCTCAGGTTGCTCGGTGCTCAGTACTCATGGTGCTGGGTGCTCATTCTCGGGGTGCTGGGTGCTCAGTGCTCAGGTTGCTCGGTGCTCAGTACTCATGGTGCTGGGTGCTCATTCTCGGGGTGCTCGGTGCTCAGTACTCATGGTGCTGGGTGCTCAGTACTCAGGGTGCTCGGTGCTCAGTTCTCAGGGTGCTCGGTGCTCAGTGTTTGGGGTGCTGGGTGCTCAGTACTCAGGGTGCTGGGTGCTCAGTGCTCGGGGTGCTGGGTGCTCAGTGCTCGGGGTGCTCAGTGCTCAGTACTCAGGGTTCTCAGTGCTCAGTGCTCAGGGTGCTGGGTGCTCAGTACTCAGGGTGCTCAGTGCTCAGTACTCGGGGTGCTGGGTGCTCAGTACTCAGGGTGCTCAGTGCTCAGTACTCGGGGTGCTGGGTGCTCAGTGCTCAGGGTGCTCAGTGCTCAGTGCTCGGGGTGCTGGGTGCTCAGTGCTCGGGGTGCTGGGTGCTCAGTGCTCAGAGTGCTGGGTGCTCAGTACTCAGGTTGCTGGGTGCTCAGTGCTCAGGGTGCTTTGTGCTCAGTACTCAGGGTGCTGGGTGCTCAGTACTCATGGTGCTGGGTACTCAGTGCTCAGGGTGCTCATTCTCGGGGTGCTGGGTGCTCAGTACTCAGGGTGCTGGGTGCTCAGTGCTCGGGGTGCTGGGTGCTCAGTGCTCGCGGTGCTTGGTGCTCAGTACTCAGGGTGCTGGGTGCTCAGTACTCAGGGTGCTCAGTGCTCGGGGAGCTCGGTGCTCAGTACTCAGGGTGCTGGGTGTTCAGTGCTCGGGGTGCTCGGTGCTCAGTACTCAGGGTTCTCAGTGCTCAGTGCTCAGGGTGCTGGATGCTCAGTACTCATGGTGATCAGTGCTCAGTTCTCGGGGTGCTGGGTGCTCAGTACTCAGGGTGCTCAGTGCTCAGTACTCGGGGTGCTGGGTGCTCAGTGCTCAGGGTGCTCAGTGCTGAGTGCTTGGGGTGCTGGGTGCTCAGTTCTCGGGGTGCTCGGTGCTCAGTACTCGGGGTGCTGGGTGCTCAGTGCTCAGGGTGCTGGGTGCTCAATGCTCGGGGTGCTGGGTGCTCAGTGCTCAGGGTGCTTGGTGCTCAGTGCTCGGGGTGCTCGGTTCTCAGTACTAAGGGTGCTGGGTGTTCAGTACTCAGGGTGCTGGGTGCTCAGTGCTCAGGGGTGCTGGGTGCTCAGTACTCAGGGTGCTGGGTGCTCAGTACTCAGGGTGCTAAGAGCTCAGTTTGCTCAGTGCTCGGGGTCCTGGGTGCTCAGTGCTCGGGGGTGCTCGGTGCTCAGTACACAGGGTGCTGGGTGCTCAGTGCTCGGGGTGCTGGGTGCTCAGTGCTCAGTACTCAGGGTGCTGTGTGCTCAGTGCTCGAGGTGCTGGGTGCTCAGTACTCAGCGTGCTGGGTGCTCAGTACTCAGGTTGCTGGGTGCTCAGTGCTCAGGGTGCTGGGTGCTCAGTGCTCAGGGTGCTGGGTGCTCAGTGATCGGGGTGTTGTGTGCTCAGTACTCAGGGTGCTCAGTGCTCGGGGAGCTCGGTGCTCAGTACTCAGGGGTGCTGGGTGCTCAGTACTCAGGGTGCTCAGTGCTCGGGGGTGCTGGGTGCTCAGTGCTCAGGGTGATCGGTGCTCAGTACTCAGGATGCTGGGTGCTCAGTACTCAGGGTGCTGGGTGCTGAGTACTCAGGGTGCTGGTTGCTCAGTCCTCAGGGTGCTCAGTGCTCAGGGTGCTGGGGTGCTCAGTGCTCGGGGTGCTCGGTGCTCAGTACTCAGGGTGCTGAGGGCTCAGTACTCAGGGTGCTGTGTGCTCAGTACTCAGGGTGCTGGGGTGCTCAGTGCTCGGGGAGCTGGGTGCTCAGTGCTCATGGTGCTCAGTGCTCAGTACTCAGGGTGCTCAGTGCTCAGTACTCAGGGTGCTGGGTGCTCAGTGCTCAGGGTGCTGGGTGCTCAGTGCTCGGGGTACTGGGTACTCAGTGCTCAGTACACAGGGTGCTGAGTGCTCAGTGCTCGGGGTGCTGGGTGCTCAGTGCTCAGTACTCAGAGTGCTGGGTGCTCAGTGCTCGGGGTGCTGGGTGCTCAGTGCTCGGGGTGCTCGGTGCTCAGTACTCAGGGTTCTCAGTGCTCAGTGCTCAGGGTGCTGGGTGCTCATTACTCAGGGTGCTCAGTGCTCAGTACTCGGGGGTGCTGGGTGCTCAGTACTCAGGGTGCTCAGTGCTCAGTACTCGGGGTGCTGGGTGCTCAGTGCTCAGGGTGCTCAGTGCTCAGTGCTCGCGGTGCTGGGTGCTCAGTGCTCGGGGTGCTGGGTGCTCAGTGCTCAGTGTGCTGGGTGCTCAGTACTCAGGTTGCTGGGTGCTCAGTGCTCAGGGTGCTGGGTGCTCAGTACTCAGGGTGCTGGGTGCTCAGTACTCATGGTGCTGGGTACTCAGTGCTCAGGGTTGCTCATTCTCGGGGGTGCTGGGTGCTCAGTACTCAGGGTGCTGGGTGCTCAGTGCTCGGGGTGCTGGGTGCTCAGTGCTCGGGGTGCTCGGTGCTCAGTACTCAGGGTGCTGGGTGCTCAGTGCTCGGGGTGCTCGGTGCTCAGTACTCAGGGTGCTGGGTGCTCAGTATTCAGGGTGATCAGTGCTCGGTGAGCTCGGTGCTCAGTACTCAGGGTGCTGGGTGCTCAGTGCTCGGGGTGCTCGGGTGCTCAGTACTCAGGGTTCTCAGTGCTCAGTGCTCAGGGTGCTGGGAGCTCAGGACTCATGGTGCTCAGTGCTCAGTACTCGGGGTGCTGGGTGCTCAGTACTCAGGGTGCTCAGTGCTCAGTACTCGGGGTGCTGGGTGCTCAGTGCTCAGGGTGCTCTTTGCTCAGTGCTCGGGGTGCTGGGTGCTCAGTTCTCGGGGTGCTCGGTGCTCAGTACTCGGGGTGCTGGGTGCTCAGTGCTCAGGGTGCTGGGGTGCTCAGTGCTCTGGGTGCTGGGTGCTCAGTGCTCAGGGTGCTGGGTGCTCAGTTCTCGGGGTGCTGGGTGCTCAGTGCTCAGGGTGCTGCGTGCTCAGTACTCAGGGTGCTTGGTGCTCAGTACTCAGGGTGCTAAGAGCTCAGGGTGCTCAGTGCTCGGGGTGCTGGATGCTCAGTGCACAGTGCACAGGGTGCTGGGTGCTCAGTCCTCGGGGTGCTGGGTGCTCAGTACTCAGGGTGCTGGGTGCTCAGTACTCAGGGTGCTGGGTGCTCAGTGCTCAGGGGTGCTGGGTGCTCAGTGCTCTGGGTGCTGGGTGCTCAGTGCTCAGGGGTGCTGGGTCCTCAGTGCTCAGGGAGCTGGGTGCTCAGTGCTCAGGGTGCTGGGGTGCTGAGTGCTCAGGGTGCTGGGTGCTCAGTGCTCGGGGTGCTCGGTGCTCAGTACACAGGGTGTTGGGTGCTCAGTGTTCGGGGTGCTCGGGTGCTCAGTACACAGGGTGCTGGGTGCTCAGTGCTCGGGGTGCTGGGTGGCTCAGTACTCAGGGTGCTGGGTGCTCAGCACTCAGGGTGCTGGGTGCTCAGTGTTCAGGGGTGCTGGGTGCTCAGTGCTCAGGGTGCTGGGTGCTCAGTGATCGGGGTTCTGGGTGCTCAGTACTCAGGGTGCTCAGTGCTCGGGGAGCTCGGTGCTCAGTACTCAGGGTGCTGGGTGCTCAGTACTCAGTGCTCGGGGTCCTGGGTGCTCCGTGCTCGGGGTGCTGGGTGCTCAGTGCTCTGGGTGCTTAGTGCTCAGTACTCAGGCTGCTGGGTGCTCAGTACTCAGGGTGCTCAGTGCTCGGGGTGCTGGGTGCTCAGTGCTCAGGGTGATCGGTGCTCAGTACTCAGGATGCTGGGTGCTCAGTACTCAGGGTGCTGGGTGCTCAGTACTCAGGGTGCTGATTGCTCAGTGCTCGGGGGTGCTGGGTGCTCAGTGCTCAGGGGTGCTCAGTACTCAGGGTGCTCAGTACTCAGGGTGCTGGGTGCTCAGTGCTCAGGGTGCTGGGTGCTCAGTACTCAGGGTGCTGGGTGCTCGGTGCTCAGTACGCTGGGTGCTCAGTACTCAGGGTGCTGGGTGCTCAGTACTCAGGGTGCTCGGTGCTCAGTGCTCGGGGTGCTGGGTGCTCAGTACTCAGGGTGCTGGGTGCTCAGTGCTCGGGGTACTCGGTGCTCAGTACGCTGGGTGCTCAGTACTCAGGGTGCTCAGTGCTCAGTACTCAGGGTGCTGGGTGCTCAGTACTCAGGGTGCTGGGGTGCTCAGTGCTCAGGGTGCTGGCTGCTCAGTACTCAGGGTGCTGGGTGCTCGGTGCTCAGTACGCTGGGTGCTCAGTACTCAGGGTGCTGGGTGCTCAGTACTCAGGGTGCTCGGTGCTCAGTACTCAGGGTGCTGGGTGCTCAGTGCTCAGGGTGCTGGGTGCTCAGTACTAAGGGTACTGGGTGCTCAGTGCTCGGGGGTGCTCGGTG
>NW_024543532.1:0-91620 GCF_018167655.1 Microtus oregoni | reverse complement strand
ACCCCGAGCATGGGGCACCCAGCACCCTGAGCACTGAGCACCCAGCACCCCGAGCAATGAGCACCCAGCACCCTGACTACTGAGCACCGAGCACCCCCGAGTACTGAGCATCCAGCAACCTGAGGCACTGAGCACCCAGCACCCCCAGCAATGAGCACCCAGCACACTGAGTACTGAGCACCCAGCACCCCGAGTACTGAGCACCCAGCAACCTGAGAACCGAGCAGCCAGCACCCCCCAGCAATGAGCACCCAGCACCCTGAGTACTGAGCACCCATGCACCCCCAGCAATGAGCACCCAGCACCCTGAGTACTGAGCACCCAGCATCCCGAGTACTGAGCACCCAGCAACCTGAGAACCGAGCAGCCAGCACCCCGAGCGCTGAGCACCCAGCACCCTGAGCACTAAGCACCCAGCACCCTGAGTACTGAGCACTGAGCACCCCGAGTACAGAGCACCCAGCACCCCGAGCACTGAGCACCCCAGCACCCTGAGTACTGAGCACCCAGCACCCTGAGTACTGAGCACCCAGCACCCTGAGCACTGAGCACCCAGCACCCTGAGTACTAAGCACCCAACACCCCAAGCACTGAGCACCCTGAGTACTGAGCACCGAGCACCCCAAGCACTGAGCACCCCGAGCACTGAGCAGCCAGCACCCTGAGTACTGAGCACCGAGCACCCTGAGTACTGAGCAGCAGCACCCTGAGTACTGAGCACACAGCATACTGAGCACCGAGCACCCAGCACCCTGAGTACTGAGCACACAGCACCCTGAGCACTGAGCACCCAGCCACCCTGTGTACTGAGCACCGAGCACCCTGAGTACTGAGCACCCAGCACCCCGTGCACTGAGCACCCAGCACCCTGAGCACTGAGCACCCAGCATACTGCGTACTGAGCACCCCAGCACCCTGAGTACTGAGCACCCAGCACCCTGAGCACTGAGCACCCTGCACCCTGAGTACTGAGCATCCAGCACCCCGAGCACTGAGCACCCAGCACCCTGAGTACTGAGCACTGAGCACCCAGCACCCCGAGCACTGAGCACCCAGCACCCTGTGTACTGAGCACTGAGTACCCAGCACCCCGAGCACTGAGCACCCAGCACCCTGAGCACTGAGCACCCTGAGTACTGAGCACCCAGCACCCTGAGCACTGAGCACCCAGCAACCCAAGCACTGAGCACCCAGCACCCAGAGCACTGAGCACTGAGCACCCTGAGTACTGAGCACTGAGCACCCTGAGCAATGAGCACCGAGCACCCTGAGTACTGAGCACTGAGCACCCAACACCCCAAGCACTGAGCACCCTGAGCACTGAGCACCCAGCACCCCAAGCACTGAGCACCCTGAGTACTGAGCACCCAGCACCCTGAGTAATGAGCACCCAGCACCCTGAGTACTGAGCACCCAGCTCCCTGAGTACTGAGCACCCAAGCACCCCGAGCACTGAGCACCCAGCACCCTGAGTACTGAGCACCCAGCACCCCGAGTACTGAGCACCCAGCACCCTGAGTACTGAGCACTGAGCACACAGCACCCCGAGCACTGAGCACCCAGCACCCTGTGTACTGAGCACTGAGTACCCAGTACCCCGAGCACTGCGACCCAGCACCCTGAGCATTGGGCACCCAGCACCCCGAGTACTGAGCAACAGCACCCTGAGCATGGGGCACCCAGCACCCTGAGTACTGAGCACACAGCACCCCGAGCAATGAGCACCCAGCACCCTGAGTACTGAGCACCGAGCACCCCGAGTACTGAGCACCCAGCAACCTGAGCACTGAGCACCCAGCACCCCCAGCAATGAGCACCCAGCACCCTGAGTACTGAGCACCCAGCACCCCGAGTACTGAGCACCCAGCAACCTGAGAACCGAGCAGCCAGCACCCCCAGCAATGAGCACCCAGCACCCTGAGTACTGAGCACCCAGCACCCCCAGCAATGAGCACCCAGCACCCTGAGTACTGAGAACCCAGCACCCCGAGTACTGAGCACCCAACAACCTGAGAACCGAGCAGCCAGCACCCCGAGCGCTGAGCACCCCAGCACCCTGAGCACTGAGCACCCAGCACCCTGAGTACTGAGCACTGAGCACCCCGAGTACTGAGCACCCAGCATCCCGAGCACTGAGCACCCAGCACCCTGAGTACTGAGCACCCAGCACCCTGAGTACTGAGCACCCAGCACCTGAGCACTGAGCACCAGCACCCTGAGTACTAAGCACCCAACACCCCAAGCACTGAGCACCCTGAGAACTGAGCACTCAGCACCCCAAGCACTGAGCACCCCGAGCACTGAGCAGCCAGTACCCTGAGTACTGAGCACCGAGGCACCCCTGAGTACTGAGCAGCCAGCACCCTGAGAACTGAGCACCCAGCATACTGAGCACCGAGCACCCAGCACCCTGAGTACTGAGTACACAGCACCCTGAGCACTGAGCACCCAGCACCCTGAGTACTGAGCACCGAGCACCCTGATTACTGAGCACCCAGCACCCCGAGCACTGAGCACCAGCACCCTGAGCACTGAGCACCCAGCATACTGAGTACTGAGCACCCAGCACCCTGCGCACTGAGCACCCAGCACCCTGAGCACTGAGCACCCAGCACCCTGAGTACTGAGCATCCAGCACCCCGAGCACTGAGTACCCAGCACCCTGAGTACTGAGCACTGAGCACCCAGCACCCCGAGCACTGAGCACCCAGCACCGTGTGTACTGAGCACTGAGTACCCCAGCACCCCGAGCACTGAGGCACCCAGGCACCCCTGAGCACTGAGCACCCTGAGTACTGAGCACCCAGCACCCTGAGCACTGAACACCCAGCACCCCGAGCACTGAGCACCCAGCACCCCAGAGCACTGAGCACTGAGCACCCTGAGTACTGAGCACTGAGCACCCAGAGCACTGAGCACCGAGCACCCTGAGTACTCGAGCACTGAGCACCCAACACCCAAAGCACTGAGCACCCTGAGCACTGAGCACCCAGCACCCCAAGCACTGAGCACCCTGAGTACTGAGCACCCAGCACCCTGAGTAATGAGCACCCAGCACCCTGAGTACTGAGCACCCAGCTCCCTGAGTACTGAGCACCCAGCACCCCGAGCACTGAGCACCCCAGCACCCTGAGTACTGATCACTGAGCACACAGCACCCGAGCACTGAGCACCCAGCACCCAGTGTACTGAGCACTGAGTACCCAGTACCCCAAGCACTGCGACCCAGCACCCTGAGCACTGAGCACCCAGCACCCCGAGTACTGAGCACCCAGCACCCCGAGCATGGGGCACCCAGCACCCTGAGCACTGAGCACCCAGCACCCCGAGCAATGAGCACCCAGCACCCTGAGTACTGAGCACCGAGAGCACCCGAGTACTGAGCACCCAGCAACCTGAACACTGAGCACCCAGCACCCCCAGCAATGAGGACCCAGCACCCTGAGTACTGAGCACCCAGCACCCCGAGTACTGAGCACCCAGCAACCTGAGAACCGAGCAGCCAGCACCCCCAGCAATGAGCACCCAGCACCCTGAGTACTGAGCACCCAGCACCCCCAGCAATGAGCACCCAGCACCCTGAGTACTGAGCACCCAGCACCCCGAGTACTGAGCACCCAGCAACCTGAGAACCGAGCAGCCAGCACCCAGAGAGCTGAGCACCCAGCACCCTGAGCACTGAGCACCCAGCACCCTGAGTACTGAGCACTGAGCACCCCGAGTACTGAGCACCCAGCACCCCGAGCACTGAGCACCCAGCACCCTGAGTACTGAGCACCCAGCACCCTGAGTACTGAGCACCCAGCACCCTGAGCACTGAGCACCCAGCACCCTGAGTACTAAGCACCAACACCCCAAGCACTGAGCACCCCGAGCACTGAGCAGCCAGTACCCTGAGTACTGCGCACCGAGCACCCTGAGTACTGAGCAGCCAGCACCCTGAGAACTGAGCACCCAGCGTACTGAGCACCGAGCACCCAGCACCCTGAGTACTGAGCACACAGCACCCTGAGCACTGAGCACCCAGCACCCTGAGTACTGAGCACCGAGCACCCTGAGTACTGAGCACCCAGCACCCTGAGCACTGAGCACCCAGCTCCTGAGCACTGAGCACCCAGCATACTGAGTACTGAGCACCCAGCCCTGCATGAGCACTGAGCACCCAGCACCCTGAGCACTGAGCACCCAGCACCCTGAGTACTGAGCATCCAGCACCCCGAGCACTGAGCACCCAGCACCCTGAGTACTGAGCACTGAGCACAGAGCACCCCGAGCACTGAGCACCCAGCACCCTGTGTACTGAGCACTGAGTACCCAGCACCCCGAGCACTGAGCACCCAGCACCCTGAGCACTGAGCACCCTGAGTACTGAGCACCCAGCACCCTGAGCACTGAGCACCCAGCACCCCGAGCACTGAGCACCCAGCACACAGAGGGAGCTGAGCACTGAGCACCCTGAGTACTGAGCACTGAGCACCCTGAGCACTGAGCACCGAGCACCCTGTACTGAGCACTGAGCACCCAACACCCCAAGCACTGAGTACCCTGAGCACTGAGCACCCAGCACCCCAAGCACTGAGCACCCTGAGTACTGAGCACCCAGCACCCTGAGTAATGAGCACCCAGCACCCCGAGCTCTGAGCACCCAGCACCCTGAGTACTAAGCACCGAGCAACCTGAGTACTGAGCAGCCAGCACCCTGAGTACTGAGCACCCAGCGTACTGAGAACCGAGCACCCAGCACCTGAGTACTGAGCACCCGCACCCTGAGCACTGAGCACGCAGCACCCTGAGTACTGAGCACCGAGCACCCCGAGTACTGAGCACCCAGCACCCCGAGCACTGAGCACTCAGCACCCCGAGCACTGAGCACCCAGCACCCCGAGCACTGAGCACCCAGCACCCCGAGCACTGCGCACACAGCACCCCGAGCACCGAGCACCCTGAGTACTAAGCACCGAGCACCCTGAGCACTGAGCACCCAGCACCCTTAGCACTGAGCACCCAGCACCCTGAGTACTGAGCACCCAGCACCCCGAGCACTGAGCACACAGCACCCTGAGCACTGAGCACCCCAGCTCCCCGAGCAGTGAGAACCCAGCACCCTGAGCCCTGAGCAACCTGAGTCCTGAGCACTGAGCACCCTGAGAACTGAGCACTGAGCACCCTGAGTACTGAGCACCCAGCACCCTGAGCAATGAGCACCCAGGAGTACTGAGCACCAAGCACCCTGAGCCCTGAGCACTGAGCACAGAGCACCTAGAGCACTGAGCACCCAGCACCCGGAGTACTGAGCACCCAGCACCCTGAGTACTAAGCAGCAAGCACCCTGAGTACTGAGCACCCAATACCCTGAGCACTGAACACACAGCACCCTGAGTACTGAGCACCCCGAGCACTGAGCACCCAGCACACTGAGCACCCAGCACCCTGAGTACTGAGCTCCCAGCACCCAGAGCACTGAGCACTGAGCTCCCTGAGTACTGAGCACTGAGCACCCTGAGCACTGAGCACCATGCACCCTGAGTACTGAGCACCCAGCACCCTGAGCACTGAGGACCGAGCACCCTGAGTACTAAGCACCCAGCACCCTGAGTACTGAGAAAACAGCACCCTGAGCACTGAGCACCCAGAACGCTGAGTACTGAGCACTGAGCACCCTGAGTACTGAGCACCGAGCACCCTGAGCACTGAGCACCCAGCACGCTGAGAACTGAGCACTGAGCACCCTGAGCGCTGAGCACCCAGCACCCTGAGTACTGAGCACCGAGCACCCTGAGTACTGAGCACCCAGCACTCTGAGCACTGAGCACCCAGCACCCTGAGCACTGAGACACCCAGCACCCCGAGCACTGAGCACCCAGCACCCCGAGTACTGAGCACCCAGCAACCTGAGTACTGAGCACTGAGCACCCCGAGTACTGAGCACCCAGCACCCCGAGCACTGAGCACCCAGCACCCTGAGTACTGAGCACCCAGCACCCTGAGTACTGAGCACCCAGCACCCTGAGCACTGAGCACCCAGCACCCTGAGTACTAAGCACCCAACACCCCAAGCACTGAGCACCCTGAGTACTGAGCACCCAGCACCCCAAGCACTGAGCACCCCGAGCACTGAGCAGCCAGCACCCTGAGTACTGAGCACCGAGCACCCTGAGTACTGAGCTGCCAGCACCCTGAGTACTGAGCACCCAGCATACTGAGCACCGAGCACCCAGCACCCTGAGTACTGAGCACACAGCACCCTGAGCACTGAGCACCCAGCACCCTGAGTACTGAGCACCGAGCACCCTGAGTACTGAGCACCCAGCACCCCGAGCACTGAGCACCCAGCACCCTGAGCACTGAGCACCCAGCATACTGCGTACTGAGCACCCAGCACCCTGAGTACTGAGCACCCAGCACCCTGAGCACTGAGCACCCAGCACCCTGAGTACTGAGCAACCAGCACCCCGAGCACTGAGCACCCAGCACCCTGAGTACTGAGCACTGAGCACCCAGCACCCCGAGCACTGAGCACCCAGCACCCTGTGTACTGAGCACTGAGTACCCAGCACCCCGAGCACTGAGCACCCAGCACCCTGAGCACCGAGCACCCTGAGAACTGAGCACCCAGCACCCTGAGCACTGAGCACCCAGCACCCCGAGCACTGAGCACCCAGCACCCAGAGCACTGAGCACTGAGCACCCTGAGTACTGAGCACTGAGCACCCTGAGCACTGAGCACCGAGCACCCTGAGTACTGAGCACTGAGCACCCAACACCCCAAGCACTGAGCACCCTGAGCACTGAGCACCCAGCACCCCAAGCACTGAGCACCCTGAGTACTGAGCACCCAGCACCCTGAGTAATGAGCACCCAGCACCCTGAGTACTGAGCACCCAGCTCCCTGAGTACTGAGCACCCTGCACCCCGAGCACTGAGCACCCAGCACCCTGAGTACTGAGCACTGAGCACACAGCACCCCGAGCACTGAGCACCCAGCACCCTGTGTACTGAGCACTGAGTAACCAGTACCCCGAGCACTGCGACCCAGCACCCTGAGCACGGAGCACCGAGCACCCTGAGTACTGAGCACTGAGCACCCTGAGCACTGAGCACCCTGCACCCTGAGTACTGAGCACCGAGCACCATGAGTACTGAGCACCCAGCACTCTGAGCACTGAGCACCCAGCACCCTGAGCACTGAGACACCCAGCACCCCGAGCACTGAGCACCCAGCACCCCGAGCACTGAGCACCCTGCACCCTGAGCACTGAGCCTGAGCACCCTGAATACTGAGCACTGAGCACCCTGAGTACTGAGCACTGAGCACCCTGAGTACTGAGCACCCAGCACCCCGAGCACTGAGCACCGAGCACCCTGAGCACTGAGCACCCAGCACCCTGAGTACTAAGCACCCAGCACCCTGAGTACTGAGCACCCAGCACCCTGAGTACTGAGCACCCAGCGTACTGAGCACCCAGCACCCTGAGCACTGAGCACCCAGCACCCTGAGTACTGAGCACCCAGCACCCTGAGCACTGAGCACCCAGCACCCTGAGTACTTAGCACCGAGCACCCTGAGTACTGAGCACCCAGCACCCTGAGTACTGAGCACCCAGCACCCTGAGTACTGAGCACCCAGCGTACTGAGCACCGAGCACCCAGCACCCTGAGTACTGAGCACCCAGCACCCTGAGCACTGAGCACCCAGCACCCTGAGTACTGAGCACTGAGCACCCCGAGTACTGAGCACCGAGCACACCGAGCACTGAGCACCCAGCACCCAGAGCACCGAGCACCCTGTGTACTGAGCACCCAGCACCCTGAGCACTGAGCACCCAGCACCCTGAGCACTGAGCACCCAGCACCCTGAATACTGAGCACCGAGCACCCCGAGCACTGAGCACCCAGCACCCTGAGCACTGAGCAACCTTAGTACTGAGCACTGAGCACCCTGAGTACTGAGCACTGAGCACCCTGAGTACTGAGCACCCAGCACCCTGAGTACTGAGGACCCAGCTCCCTGAGCAATGATCACACTGAGTACTGAGCACCCAGCACCTTGAGCACTGAGCACCGAGCACACTGAGCACTGAGCAACCAGCACCCGGAGTACTGAGCACCCAGCACCCTGAGAACTAAGCACCAAGCACCCTGAGTACTGAGCACTGAGCACCCCGAGTACTGAGCACCGAGCACCCCGAGCACTGAGCACCCAGAACCCCGAGCACCGAGCACCCTGAGTACTGAGCACCCAGCACCCTGAGCACTGAACACACAGCACCCTGAGTACAGAAAACCCCTAGCACTGAGAATCCAGCACCCTGAGTACTGAGCACCGAGCACACTGAGCACTGAGCACCCAGCACCCCGAGCACTGAGCACCCAGCACCCTGAGTACTGAGCACCCAGCACCCTGAGTACTGAGCACCCAGCACCCCGAGCACTGAGTACCCAGCACCCTGAGCACTGAGCACCCAGCACACTGAGCACTGAGCACCAAGCACCCTGAGCACTGAGCACCCAGCACCCTGAGTTCTGAGCACTGAGCACCCAGCACCCCGAGCACTGAGCACCCAGCACACTGAGTACTGAGCACTGAGCACCCAGCACCCCGAGCACTGAGCACCCAGCACCCTGAGCACTGAGCACCCAACACCCGATTACTGAGCACCCAGCACCGTGAGTACTGAGCACCCAGCTCCCTGAGTACTGAGCACCCAGCACCCCGAGTACTTAGCACCCAGCACCCTGAGTACTGAGCACCCAGCACCCCGAGCACTAAGCACACAGCACCCAGAGCACTGAGGACCCAGCACCCTGAGCACTGAGCACCCAGCACCCTGAGTACTGAGCACCGAGCACCCTGAGTACTGAGCACCCAGCACCCTGAGCACTGATCACCCAGCACCCTGAGTACTGAGCACCAAGTACCCTGAGTACTGAGCACCCAGCACCCCGAGCACTGAGCACCCAGCACCCTGAGTACTGAGCACTGAGAACACAGCACCCCGAGCAATGAGCACCCAGCACCCTGTGTACTGAGCACTGAGTACCCAGTACCCCGAGCACTGAGACCCAGCACCCTGAGCACTGAGCACCCAGCACCCCGAGAACTGAGCACCCAGCACCCCGAGCACTGAGCACCCAGCACCCCGAGCACTGAGCACCCAGCACCCCGAGCAATGAGCACCCAGCACCCTGAGTACTGAGCACCCAGCACCCCGAGTACTGACCACCCAGCAACCTGAGAACCGAGCAGCCAGCACCCCGAGCACTGAGCACCCAGCACACTGAGCACTGAGCACCCAGCACCCTGAGTACTGAGCACTGAGCACCCTGAGTACTGAGCACCCAGCACCCTGAGCACTGAGCACCGAGCACCATGAGCACTGAGCACCCAGCGCCCCGAGCACTGAGCACCCAGCACCCCGAGCACTGATCACCCAGCACCCTGAGCACTGAGCACCCAGCGCCCTGAGCACTGAGCACCCAGCACCCCGAGCACTGAGCACCCAGCACCCCGAGCACTGAGCACCCAGCACCCTGAGTACTGAGCACCCAGCACCCTGAGTACTGAGCACCCAGCACCCTGAGCACTGAGCACCCAGCACCCTGAGTACTAAGCACCCAACACCCCAAGCACTGAGCACCCTGAGTACTGAGCACCCAGCACCACAAGCACTGAGCACCCTGAATACTGAGCACCCAGCACCCTGAGTAATGAGCACCCAGCACCTCGAGCACTGAGCACCCAGCACCCTGAGCACTGAGCACCGAGCACCCTGAGCACTGAGCACCCAGCACCCTGAGGACAGAGCACCCAGCACCCCGAGCACTGAGCACACAGCACCCTGAGCACTGAGCACCCTGAGTACTGAGCACTGAGCACCCTGAGTACTGAGCACCCAGCACCCTGAGTACTGAGCACACAGCACCCCGAGCACTGAGTACCCAGCACCCTGAGCACTGAGTACCCAGCACCCTGAGCACTGAGCACCAAGCACATTGAGCAATGAGCACCCAGCACCCTGAGCACTGAGCACCCAGCACCCTGAGTACTGAGCACCGAGCACCCTGAGTACTGAGCACCCAGCACCCTGAGTACTGAGCACCCAGCACCCTGAGTACTGAGCACCCAGCGTACTGAGCACCGAGCACCCAGCACCCTGAGTACTGAGCACCCAGCACCCTGAGCACTGAGCACCCAGCACCCTGAGTACTGAGCACTGAGCTCCCCGAGTACTGAGCACCGAGCACACCGAGCACTGAGCACCCAGCACCCCGAGCACCGAGCACCCTGTGTACTGAGCACCCAGCACCCTGAGCACTGAGCACCCTGCACCCTGAGCACTGAGCACCCAGCACCCTGAGTACTGAGCACCGAGCACCCCGAGCACTGAGCACCCAGCACCCTGAGCACTGAGCAACCTTAGTACTGAGCACTGAGCACCCTGAGTACTGAGCACTGAGCACCCTGAGTACTGAGCACCCAGCACCCTGATTACTGAGCACCCAGCTCCCTGAGCAATGATCACCCTGAGTACTGAGCACCCAGCACCTTGAGCACTGAGCACCGAGCACACTGAGCACTGAGCAACCAGCACCCGGAGTACTGAGCACCCAGCACCCTGAGTACTAAGCACCGAGCACCCTGAGTACTGAGCACTGAGCACCCCGAGTACTGAGCTCCGAGCACCCTGAGCACTGAGCACCCACAACCCCGAGCACCGAGCACCCTGAGTACTGAGCACCCAGCACCCTGAGCACTGAACACACAGCACCCTGAGTACAGAAAACCCCTAGCACTGAGAACCCAGCACCCTGAGTACTGAGCACCGAGCACACTGAGCACTGAGCACCCAGCACCCCGAGCACTGAGCACCCAGCACCCTGAGTACTGAGCACCCAGCACCCTGAGTACTGAGCACCCAGCACCCCGAGCACTGAGTACCCAGCACCCTGAGCACTGAGCACCCAGCACACTGAGCACTGAGCACCAAGCACCCTGAGCACTGAGCACCCAGCACCCCGAGCACTGAGCACCCAGCACCCTGAGTACTGAGCACTGAGCACCCAGCACCCCGAGCACTGAGCACCCAGCACCCCGAGCACTAAGCACACAGCACCCAGAGCACTGAGGACCCAGCACCCTGAGCACTGAGCACCCAGCACCCTGAGTACTGAGCACCGAGCACCCTGAGTACTGAGCACCCAGCACCCTGAGCACTGATCACCCAGCACCCTGAGTACTGAGCACCAAGTACCCTGAGTACTGAGCACCCAGCACCCCGAGCACTGAGCACCCAGCACCCTGAGTACTGAGCACTGAGAACACAGCACCCCGAGCAATGAGCACCCAGCACCCTGTGTACTGAGCACTGAGTACCCAGTACCCCGAGCACTGAGACCCAGCACCCTGAGCACTGAGCACCCAGCACCCCGAGTACTGAGCACCCAGCACCCCGAGCACTGAGCACCCAGCACCCCGAGCACTGAGCACCCAGCACCCCGAGCAATGAGCACCCAGCACCCTGAGTACTGAGCACCCAGCACCCCGAGTACTGAGCACCCAGCAACCTGAGAACCGAGCAGCCAGCACCCCGAGCACTGAGCACCCAGCACACTGAGCACTGAGCACCCAGCACCCTGAGTACTGAGCACTGAGCACCCTGAGTACTGAGCACCCAGCACCCCGAGCACTGAGCACCGAGCACCCCGAGCACTGAGCACCCAGCGCCCCGAGCACTGAGCACCCAGCACCCCGAGCACTGATCACCCAGCACCCTGAGCACTGAGCACCCAGCACCCTGAGCACTGAGCACCCAGCACCCCGAGCACTGAGCACCCAGCACCCCGAGCACTGAGCACCCAGCACCCTGAGTACTGAGCACCCAGCACCCTCAGTACTGAGCACCCAGCACCCTGAGCACTGAGCACCCAGCACCCTGAGTACTAAGCACCCAACACCCCAAGCACTGAGCACCCTGAGTACTGAGCACCCAGCACCACAAGCACTGAGCACCCTGAATACTGAGCACCCAGCACCCTGAGTAATGAGCACCCAGCACCTCGAGCACTGAGCACCCAGCACCCTGAGCACTGAGCACCGAGCACCCTGAGCACTGAGCACCCAGCACCCTGAGGACAGAGCACCCAGCACCCCGAGCACTGAGCACACAGCACCCTGAGCACTGAGCACCCTGAGTACTGAGCACTGAGCACCCTGAGTACTGAGCACCCAGCACCCTGAGTACTGAGCACACAGCACCCCGAGCACTGAGTACCCAGCACCCTGAGCACTGAGTACCCAGCACCCTGAGCACTGAGCACCCAGCACATTGAGGAATGAGCACCCAGCACCCTGAGCACTGAGCACCCTGCACCCTGAGTACTGAGCACTGAGCACCCAGCACCCCGAGCACTGAGCACACAGCACCCTGAGTACTGAGCAATGAGCACCCAGCACCCCGAGCACTGAGCAACGAGCACCCCAAGCACTGAGCACCCAGCACCCCGAGCACTGTGCACCCAGCACCCTGAGCACTGAGCACCCAGCACCCTGAGCACTGAGCACCCAGCACCCCGAGCCTGAGCACCCAGCACCCCGAGCACTGAGCACTCAGCACCCCGAGCACTGAGCACCCAGCACCCCGAGCACTGAGCACCCAGCACCCCGAGCACTGAGCACCCAGCACCCTGAGTACTGAGCACTGAGCGCCCAGCACCCCGAGCACTGAGCACCGAGCACCCCGAGCACTGAGCACCCAGCACCCCGAGCACTGAGCACCCATCACCCCGAGCACTGAGCACCCAGCACCCCGAGCACTGAGCACACAGCACCCTGTGTACTGAGCACTGAGTACACAGCACCCCGAGCACTGAGCACCCAGCACCCTGAGCACTGAGCACCCTGAGTACTGAGCACCCAGCACCCTGAGCACTGAGCACCCAGCACCCCGAGCACTGAGCACCCAGCACCCAGAGCACTGAGCACTGAGCACCCTGAGTACTGAGCACTGAGCACCCTGAGCACTGAGCACCGAGCACCCTGAGTACTGAGCACTGAGCACCCTGAGCACTGAGCACCCTGCACCCTGAGTACTGAGCACTGAGCACCATGAGTACTGAGCACCCAGCACTCTGAGCACTGAGCACCCAGCACCCTGAGCACTGAGACACCCAGCACCCCGAGCACTGAGCACCCAGCACCCCGAGCACTGAGCACCCTGCACCCTGAGCACTGAGCCTGAGCACCCTGAGTACTGAGCACTGAGCACCCTGAGTACTGAGCACTGAGCACCCTGAGTACTGAGCACCCAGCACCCCGAGCACTGAGCACCGAGCACCCTGAGCACTGAGCACCCAGCACCCTGAGTACTAAGCAGCCAGCACCCTGAGTACTGAGCACCCAGCACCCTGAGTACTGAGCACCCAGCGTACTGAGCACCGAGCACCCCGAGCACTGAGCACCCAGCACCCTGAGTACTGAGCACCCAGCACCCTGAGCACTGAGCACCCAGCACCCTGAGTACTGAGCACCGAGCACCCTGAGTACTGAGCACCCAGCACCCTGAGTACTGAGCACCAAGCACCCTGAGTACTGAGCACCCAGCGTACTGAGCACCGAGCACCCAGCACCCTGAGTACTGAGCACCCAGCACCCTGAGCACTGAGCACCCAGCACCCTGAGTACTGAGCACTGAGCACCCCGAGTACTGAGCACCGAGCACACCGAGCACTGAGCACCCAGCACCCCGAGCACCGAGCACCCTGTGTACTGAGCACCCAGCACCCTGAGCACTGATCACCCAGCACCCTGAGCACTGAGCACCCAGCACCCTGAGCACTGAGCACCCAGCACCCCGAGCACTGAGCACCCAGCACCCCGAGCACTGAGCACCCAGCACCCTGAGTACTGAGCACCCAGCACCCTGAGTACTGAGCACCCAGCACCCTGAGCACTGAGCACCCAGCACCCTGAGTACTAAGCACCCAACACCCCAAGCACTGAGCACCCTGAGTACTGAGCACCCAGCACCACAAGCACTGAGCACCCTGAATACTGAGCACCCAGCACCCTGAGTAATGAGCACCCAGCACCTCGAGCACTGAGCACCCAGCACCCTGAGCACTGAGCACCGAGCACCCTGAGCACTGAGCACCCAGCACCCTGAGGACAGAGCACCCAGCACCCCGAGCACTGAGCACACAGCACCCTGAGCACTGAGCACCCTGAGTACTGAGCACTGAGCACCCTGAGTACTGAGCACCCAGCACCCTGAGTACTGAGCACACAGCACCCCGAGCACTGAGTACCCAGCACCCTGAGCACTGAGTACCCAGCACCCTGAGCACTGAGCACCCAGCACACTGAGCACTGAGCACCCAGCACCCTGAGCACTGAGCACCCAGCACCCTGAGTACTGAGCACTGAGCACCCAGCACCCCGAGCACTGAGCACCCAGCACCCTGAGTACTGAGCACTGAGCACCCTGAGCACTGAGCACCCAGCACCCTGAGCACTGAGACACCCAGCACCCCGAGCACTGAGCACCCAGCACCCTGAGCACTGAGCAACCTTAGTACTGAGCACTGAGCACCCTGAGTACTGAGCACTGAGCACCCAGCACCCCGAGCACTGAGCACCCAGCACCCCGAGCACTAAGCACACAGCACCCAGAGCACTGAGGACCCAGCACCCTGAGCACTGAGCACCCAGCACCCTGAGTACTGAGCACCGAGCACCCTGAGTACTGAGCACCCAGCACCCTGAGCACTGATCAACCAGCACCCTGAGTACTGAGCACCAAGTACCCTGAGTACTGAGCACCCAGCACCCCGAGCACTGAGCAAACAGCACCCTGAGTACTGAGCACTGAGAACACAGCACCCCGAGCAATGAGCACCCAGCACCCTGTGTACTGAGCACTGAGTACCCAGTACCCTGAGCACTGAGACCCAGCACCCTGAAAACTGAGCACCCAGCACCCCGAGTACTGAGCACCCAGCACCCCGAGCACTGAGCACCCAGCACCCCGAGCACTGAGCACCCAGCACCCCGAGCAATGAGCACCCAGCACCCTGAGTACTGAGCACCCAGCACCCCGAGTACTGAGCACCCAGCAACCTGAGAACTGAGCAGCCAGCACCCCGAGCACTGAGCACCCAGCACACTGAGCACTGAGCACCCAGCACCCTGAGTACTGAGCACTGAGCACCCTGAGTACTGAGCACCCAGCACCCCGAGCACTGAGCACCGAGCACCCCGAGCACTGAGCACCCAGCGCCCCGAGCACTGAGCACCCAGCACCCCGAGCACTGATCACCCAGCACCCTGAGCACTGAGCACCCAGCACCCTGAGCACTGAGCACCCAGCACCCCAAGCACTGAGCACCCAGCACCCCGAGCACTGAGCACCCAGCACCCTGAGTACTGAGCACCCAGCACCCTGAGTACTGAGCACCCAGCACCCTGAGCACTGAGCACCCAGCACCCTGAGTACTAAGCACCCAACACCCCAAGCACTGAGCACCCTGAGTACTGAGCACCCAGCACCACAAGCACTGAGCACCCTGAATACTGAGCACCCAGCACCCTGAGTAATGAGCACCCAGCACCCCGAGCACTGAGCACCCAGCACCCTGAGCACTGAGCACCGAGCACCCTGAGCACTGAGCACCCAGCACCCTGAGGACTGAGCACCCAGCACCCTGAGCACTGAGCACACAGCACCCTGAGCACTGAGCACCCTGAGTACTGAGCACTGAGCACCCTGAGTACTGAGCACCCAGCACCCCGAGTACTGAGCACCCAGCACCCCGAGCACTGAGTACCCAGCACCCTGAGCACTGAGTACCCAGCACCCTGAGCAATGAGCACCCAGCACATTGAGCAATGAGCACCCAGCACCCTGAGCACTGAGCACCCAGCACCCTGAGTACTGAGCACTGAGCACCCAGCACCCCGAGCACTGAGCACCCAGCACCCTGAGTACTGAGCACTGAGCACCCAGCACCCCGAGCACTGAGCAACGAGCACCCCAAGCACTGAGCACCCAGCACCCCGAGCACTGTGCACCCAGCACCCTGAGCACTGAGCACCCAGCACCCTGAGCACTGAGCACCCAGCACCCCGAGCACTGAGCACCCAGCACCCCGAGCACTGAGCACTCAGCACCCCGAGCACTGAGCACCCAGCACCCCGAGCACTGAGCACCCAGCACCCTGAGTACTGTGCACCCAGCACCCCGAGTACTGAGCACCCAGCACCCTGAGTACTGAGCACCCAGCACCCGGAGCACTAAGCACCCAGCACCCCGAGCACTGAGGACCCAGCACCCTGAGCACTGAGCACCCAGCACCCTGAGTACTGAGCACCGACCACTCTGAGTACTGAGCACCCAGCACCCTGAGTACTGAGCACCCAGCACACTGAGTACTGAGCACCCAGCACCCTGAGCACTGATCACCCAGCACCCTGAGTACTGAGCACCAAGTGCCCTGAGTACTGAGCACCCAGCACCCCGAGCACTGAGCACCCAGCACCCTGAGTACTGAGCACTGAGCACCCAGCACCCCGAGCACTGAGCACCCAGCACCCTGTGTACTGAGCACTGAGTACCCAGTACCCCGAGCACTGAGACCCAGCACCCTGAGAACTGAGCACCCAGCACGCCGAGTACTGAGCACCGAGCACCCCAAGCACTGAGCACCCAGCACCCCGAGCACTGAGCACCCAGCACCCCGAGCAATGAGCACCCAGAACCCTGAGTACTGAGCACCCAGCACCCCGAGTACTGAGCACCCAGCAACCTGAGAACCGAGCAGCCAGCACCCCGAGCACTGAGCACCCAGCACACTGAGCACTGAGCACCCAGCACCCTGAGTATTGAGCACTGAGCACCCTGAG
Source organism: Microtus oregoni (assembly GCF_018167655.1). Taxonomy (NCBI): domain Eukaryota; kingdom Metazoa; phylum Chordata; class Mammalia; order Rodentia; family Cricetidae; genus Microtus; species Microtus oregoni. Next base: position 74,723 of record NW_024543532.1, on the reverse strand, counting down.
TACTGAGCACCCAGCACCCCGAGCACTGAGCACCGAGCACCCCGAGCACTGAGCACCCAGCGCCCCGAGCACTGAGCACCCAGCACCCCGAGCACTGATCACACAGCACGTGAGCACTGAGCACCCAGCACCCTGAGCACTGAGCACCCAGCACCCCGAGCACTGAGCACCCAGCACCCTGAGCACTGAGCACCCAGCACCCTGAGTACTGAGCACCCAGCAACCTGAGTACTGAGCACCCAGCACCCTGAGCACTGAGCACCCAGCACCCTGAGTACTAAGTACCCAACACCCCAAGCACTGAGCACCCTGAGTACTGAGCACCCAGCACCACATGCACTGAGCACCCTGAATACTGAGCACCCAGCACCCTGAGTAATGAGCACCCAGCACCCCGAGCACTGAGCACCCAGCACCCTGAGCACTGAGCACCGAGCACTCTGAGCACTGAGCACCCAGCACCCTGAGGACTGAGCACCCAGCACCCCGAGCACTGAGCACACAGCACCCTGAGCACTGAGCACCCTGAGTACTGAGCACTGAGCACCCTGAGTACCGAGCACCCAGCACCCTGAGTACTGAGCACCCAGCACCCCGAGCACTGAGTACCCAGCACCCCGAGCACTGAGTACCCAGCACCCTGAGCACTGAGCACCCAGCACCCTGAGCTCTGAGCACCCAGCACCCCGAGCACTGAGCACCCAGCACCTCGAGCACTGAGCACCCAGCACCCCGAGCACTGAGCACCCAGCACCCCGAGCACTGAGCACCCAGCACCCCGAGCACTGAGCACCCAGCACCCTGAGTACTGAGCACTGAGCGCCCAGCACCCTGAGCACTGAGCACCGAACACCCCGAGCACTGAGCACCCAGCACCCCGAGCACTGAGCACCCAGCACCCCGAGCACTGAGCACCCAGCACCCCGAGCACTGAGCACCCAGCACCCCGAGCACTGAGCACCCAGCACCCCGAGTACTGAGCACCCAGCACCCTGAGTACTGAGCACCCAGCACCCTGAGCACTGAGCACCCAGCACCCTGAGTACTGAGCACCCAACACCCCAAGCACTGAGCACCCTGAATACTGAGCACCCAGCACCCCAAGCACTGAGCACCCTGAGTACTGAGCACCCAGCCCCCTGAGTAATGAGCACCCAGCACCCCGAGCACTGAACACCCAGCACCCTGAGTACTGAGCACCGAGCACCCTGAGTACTGAGCAGCCAGCACCCTGAGTACTGAGCACCCAGCGTACTGAGCACCGAGCACCCAGCACCCTGTGTACTGAGCACCCAGCACCCTGAGCACTGAGCACCCAGCACCCTGAGTACTGAGCACCGAGCACCCCGAGTACTGAGCACCCAGCACCCTGAGTACTGAGCTCCCAGCACCCTGAGCACTGAGCACCCAGCACCCTGAGGACTGAGCACCCAGCACCCCGAGCACTGAGCACACAGCACCCTGAGCACTGAGCACCCTGAGTACTGAGCACTGAGCACCCTGAGTACCGAGCACCCAGCACCCTGAGTACTGAGCACCCAGCACCCCGAGCACTGAGTACCCAGCACCCCGAGCACTGAGTACCCAGCACCCTGAGCACTGAGCACCCAGCACCCTGAGCTCTGAGCACCCAGCACCCCGAGCACTGAGCACCCAGCACCTCGAGCACTGAGCACCCAGCACCCCGAGCACTGAGCACCCAGCACCCCGAGCACTGAGCACCCAGCACCCCGAGCACTGAGCACCCAGCACCCTGAGTACTGAGCACTGAGCGCCCAGCACCCTGAGCACTGAGCACCGAACACCCCGAGCACTGAGCACCCAGCACCCCGAGCACTGAGCACCCAGCACCCCGAGCACTGAGCACCCAGCACCCCGAGCACTGAGCACCCAGCACCCCGAGCACTGAGCACCCAGCACCCCGAGTACTGAGCACCCAGCACCCTGAGTACTGAGCACCCAGCACCCTGAGCACTGAGCACCCAGCACCCTGAGTACTGAGCACCCAACACCCCAAGCACTGAGCACCCTGAATACTGAGCACCCAGCACCCCAAGCACTGAGCACCCTGAGTACTGAGCACCCAGCCCCCTGAGTAATGAGCACCCAGCACCCCGAGCACTGAACACCCAGCACCCTGAGTACTGAGCACCGAGCACCCTGAGTACTGAGCAGCCAGCACCCTGAGTACTGAGCACCCAGCGTACTGAGCACCGAGCACCCAGCACCCTGTGTACTGAGCACCCAGCACCCTGAGCACTGAGCACCCAGCACCCTGAGTACTGAGCACCGAGCACCCCGAGTACTGAGCACCCAGCACCCTGAGTACTGAGCTCCCAGCACCCTGAGCACTGAGCACCCAGCACCCTGAGTACTGAGCACCGAGCACCCCTAGCACTGAGCACCCTGAGTACTGAGCACCCAGCCCCCTGAGTAATGAGCACCCAGCACCCCGAGCACTGAGCACCCAGCACCCTGAGTACTGAGCACCGAGCACCCTGAGTACTGAGCACCCAGCACCCTGAGTACTGAGCACCGAGCACCCTGATTACTGAGCAGCCAGCACCCTGAGTACTGAGCACCCAGCGTACTGAGCACCGAGCACCCAGCACCCTGAGTACTGAGCACCCAGCACCCTGAGCACTGAGCACCCAGCACCCTGAGTACTGAGCACCGAGCACCCCGAGTACTGAGCACCCAGCACCCTGAGTACTGAGCACCCAGCACCCTGAGCACTGAGCACCCAGCACCCTGAGTACTGAGCACCGAGCACCCCAAGCACTGAGCACCCTGAGTACTGAGCACCCAGCCCCCTGAGTAATGAGCACCCAGCACCCCGAGCACTGAGCACCCAGCACCCTGAGTACTGAGCACCGAGCACCCTGAGTACTGAGCACCGAGCACCCTGAGTACTGAGCAGCCAGCACCCTGAGTACTGAGCACCCAGCGTACTGAGCACCGAGCACCCAGCACCCTAAGTACTGAGCACCCAGCACCCTGAGCACTGAGCACCCAGCACCCTGAGTACTGAGCACCGAGCACCCCGAGTACTGAGCACCCAGCACCCCGAGCACTGAGCACCCAGCACCCTGAGCACTGAGCACCCAGCACCCCGAGCACTGAGCACCCAGCACCCCGAGCACTGAGCACTAAGCACCCTGAGCACTGAGCACCCAGCACCTCGAGCACCGAGCACCCTGAGTACTAAGCACCGAGCACCCTGAGCACTGAGCACCCAGCACCCTGAGCACTGAGCACCCAGCACCCTGAGTACTGAGCACCCAGGACCCCGAGCACTGAGCACCCAGCACCCTGAGTACTGAGCACCCAGCACCCTGAGCACTGAGCACCGAGCACCCTGAGCACTGAGCACACAGCACCCTGAGGACTGAGCACCCAGCGCCCCGAGCACTGAGCACAGAGCACCCTGAGCACTGAGCACCCTGAGTACTGATCACTGAGCACCCTGAGTACTGAGCACTGAGCACCCTGAGTCCTGAGCACCCAGCACCCTGAGTACTGAGCACCCAGCACCCCGAGCACTGAGTACCCAGCACCCTGAGCACTGAGTACCCAGCACCCTGAGCACTGAGCACCCAGCACATTGAGCAATGAGCACCCAGCACCCTGAGCACTGAGCACCCAGCACCCTGAGTACTGAGCACTGAGCACCCAGCACCCCGAGCACTGAGCACACAGCACCCTGAGTACTGAGCAATGAGCACCCAGCACCCCGAGCACTGAGCAACGAGCACCCCAAGCACTGAGCACCCAGCACCCCGAGCACTGTGCACCCAGCACCCTGAGCACTGAGCACCCAGCACCCTGAGCACTGAGCACCCAGCACCCCGAGCCTGAGCACCCAGCACCCCGAGCACTGAGCACTCAGCACCCCGAGCACTGAGCACCCAGCACCCCGAGCACTGAGCACCCAGCACCCCGAGCACTGAGCACCCAGCACCCTGAGTACTGAGCACTGAGCGCCCAGCACCCCGAGCACTGAGCACCGAGCACCCCGAGCACTGAGCACCCAGCACCCCGAGCACTGAGCACCCATCACCCCTTGCACTGAGCACCCAGCACCCCGAGCACTGAGCACCCAGCACCCTGTGTACTGAGCACTGAGTACACAGCACCCCGAGCACTGAGCACCCAGCACCCTGAGCACTGAGCACCCTGAGTACTGAGCACCCAGCACCCTGAGCACTGAGCACCCAGCACCCCGAGCACTGAGCACCCAGCACCCAGAGCACTGAGCACTGAGCACCCTGAGTACTGAGCACTGAGCACCCTGAGCACTGAGCACCGAGCACCCTGAGTACTGAGCACTGAGCACCCTGAGCACTGAGCACCCTGCACCCTGAGTACTGAGCACTGAGCACCATGAGTACTGAGCACCCAGCACTCTGAGCACTGAGCACCCAGCACCCTGAGCACTGAGACACCCAGCACCCCGAGCACTGAGCACCCAGCACCCCGAGCACTGAGCACCCTGCACCCTGAGCACTGAGCCTGAGCACCCTGAGTACTGAGCACTGAGCACCCTGAGTACTGAGCACTGAGCACCCTGAGTACTGAGCACCCAGCACCCCGAGCACTGAGCACCGAGCACCCTGAGCACTGAGCACCCAGCACCCTGAGTACTAAGCAGCCAGCACCATGAGTACTGAGCACCCAGCACCCTGAGTACTGAGCACCCAGCGTACTGAGCACCGAGCACCCCGAGCACTGAGCACCCAGCACCCTGAGTACTGAGCACCCAGCACCCTGAGCACTGAGCACGCAGCACCCTGAGTACTGAGCACCGAGCACCCTGAGTACTGAGCACCCAGCACCCTGAGTACTGAGCACCCAGCACCCTGAGTACTGAGCACCCAGCGTACTGAGCACCGAGCACCCAGCACCCTGAGTACTGAGCACCCAGCACCCTGAGCACTGAGCACCCAGCACCCTGAGTACTGAGCACTGAGCACCCCGAGTACTGAGCACCGAGCACACCGAGCACTGAGCACCCAGCACCCCGAGCACCGAGCACCCTGTGTACTGAGCACCCTGAGGACTGAGCACCCAGCACCCAGAGCACTGAGAACCCAGCACCCTGAGTACTGAGCACTGATCACCCTGAGCACTGAGCACCCAGCACCCCGAGCACTGAGCACCCAGCACCCCGAGCACTGAGCACCCAGCACCCTGAGTACTGAGCACCCAGCACCCTGAGTACTGAGCACCCAGCACCCTGAGCACTGAGCACCCAGCACCCTGAGTACTAAGCACCCAACACCCCAAGCACTGAGCACCCTGAGTACTGAGCACCCAGCAAAACAAGCACTGAGCACCCTGAATACTGAGCACCCAGCACCCTGAGTAATGAGCACCCAGCACCTCGAGCACTGAGCACCCAGCACCCTGAGCACTGAGCACCGAGCACCCTGAGCACTGAGCACCCAGCACCCTGAGGACAGAGCACCCAGCACCCCGAGCACTGAGCACACAGCACCCTGAGCACTGAGCACCCTGAGTACTGAGCACTGAGCACCCTGAGTACTGAGCACCCAGCACCCTGAGTACTGAGCACACAGCACCCCGAGCACTGAGTACCCAGCACCCTGAGCACTGAGTACCCAGCACCCTGAGCACTGAGCACCCAGCACATTGAGCAATGAGCACCCAGCACCCTGAGCACTGAGCACCCAGCACCCTGAGTACTGAGCACTGAGCACCCAGCACCCCGAGCACTGAGCACACAGCACCCTGAGTACTGAGCAATGAGCACCCAGCACCCCGAGCACTGAGCAACGAGCACCCCAAGCACTGAGCACCCAGCACCCCGAGCACTGTGCACCCAGCACCCTGAGCACTGAGCACCCAGCACCCTGAGGACTGAGCACCCAGCACCCCGAGCCTGAGCACCCAGCACCCCGAGCACTGAGCACTCAGCACCCCGAGCACTGAGCACCCAGCACCCCGAGCACTGAGCACCCAGCACCCCGAGCACTGAGCACCCAGCACCCTGAGTACTGAGCACTGAGCGCCCAGCACCCCGAGCACTGAGCACCGAGCACCCCGAGCACTGAGCACCCAGCACCCCGAGCACTGAGCACCCATCACCCCGAGCACTGAGCACCCAGCACCCCGAGCACTGAGCACCCAGCACCCTGTGTACTGAGCACTGAGTACACAGCACCCCGAGCACTGAGCACCCAGCACCCTGAGCACTGAGCACCCTGAGTACTGAGCACCCAGCACCCTGAGCACTGAGCACCCAGCACCCCGAGCACTGAGCACCCAGCACCCAGAGCACTGAGCACTGAGCACCCTGAGTACTGAGCACTGAGCACCCTGAGCACTGAGCACCGAGCACCCTGAGTACTGAGCACTGAGCACCCTGAGCACTGAGCACCCTGCACCCTGAGTACTGAGTACTGAGCACCATGAGTACTGAGCACCCAGCACTCTGAGCACTGAGCACCCAGCACCCTGAGCACTGAGACACCCAGCACCCCGAGCACTGAGCACCCAGCACCCCGAGCACTGAGCACCCTGCACCCTGAGCACTGAGCCTGAGCACCCTGAGTACTGAGCACTGAGCACCCTGAGTACTGAGCACTGAGCACCCTGAGTACTGAGCACCCAGCACCCCGAGCACTGAGCACCGAGCACCCTGAGCACTGAGCACCCAGCACCCTGAGTACTAAGCACCCAGCACCCTGAGTACTGAGCACCCAGCACCCTGAGTACTGAGCACCCAGCGTACTGAGCACCGAGCACCCCGAGCACTGAGCACCCAGCACCCTGAGTACTGAGCACCCAGCACCCTGAGCACTGAGCACCCAGCACCCTGAGTACTGAGCACCGAGCACCCTGAGTACTGAGCACCCAGCACCCTGAGTACTGAGCACCCAGCACCCTGAGTACTGAGCACCCAGCGTACTGAGCACCGAGCACCCAGCACCCTGAGTACTGAGCACCCAGCACCCTGAGCACTGAGCACCCAGCACCCTGAGTACTGAGCACTGAGCACCCCGAGTACTGAGCACCGAGCACACCGAGCACTGAGCACCCAGCACCCTGAGCACCGAGCACCCTGTGTACTGAGCACCCAGCACCCTGAGCACTGAGCACCCTGCACCCTGAGCACTGAGCACCCAGCACCCTGAGTACTGAGCACCGAGCACCCCGAGCACTGAGCACCCAGCACCCTGAGCACTGAGCAACCTTAGTACTGAGCACTGAGCACCCTGAGTACTGAGCACTGAGCACCCTGAGTACTGAGCACCCAGCACCCTGTGTACTGAGCACCCAGCTCCCTGAGCAATGATCACCCTGAGTACTGAGCACCCAGCACCTTGAGCACTGAGCACCGAGCACACTGAGCACTGAGCAACCAGCACCCCAAGCACTGAGCACCCAGCACCCTGAGTACTAAGCACCGAGCACCCTGAGTACTGAGCACTGAGCACCCCGAGTACTGAGCAGCGAGCACCCCGAGCACTGAGCACCCACAACCCCGAGCACCGAGCACCCTGAGTACTGAGCACCCAGCACCCTGAGCACTGAACACACAGCACCCTGAGTACAGAAAACCCCTAGCACTGAGAACCCAGCACCCTGAGTACTGAGCACCGAGCACACTGAGCACTGAGCACCCAGCACCCCGAGCACTGAGCACCCAGCACCCTGAGTACTGAGCACGAGCACCCTGAGTACTGAGCACCCAGCACCCCGAGCACTGAGTACCCAGCACCCTGAGCACTGAGCACCCAGCACACTGAGCACTGAGCACCAAGCACCCTGAGCACTGAGCACCCAGCACCCCGAGCACTGAGCACCCAGCACCCTGAGTACTGAGCACTGAGCACCCAGCACCCCGAGCACTGAGCACCCAGCACCCCGAGCACTAAGCACACAGCACCCAGAGCACTGAGGACCCAGCACCCTGAGCACTGAGCACCCAGCACCCTGAGTACTGAGCACCGAGCACCCTGAGTACTGAGCACCCAGCACCCTGAGCACTGATCACCCAGCACCCTGAGTACTGAGCACCAAGTACCCTGAGTACTGAGCACCCAGCACCCCGAGCACTGAGCAAACAGCACCCTGAGTACTGAGCACTGAGAACACAGCACCCCGAGCAATGAGCACCCAGCACCTTGTGTACTGAGCACTGAGTACCCAGTACCCCGAGCACTGAGACCCAGCACCCTAAGCACTGAGCACCCAGCACCCCGAGTACTGAGCACCCAGCACCCCGAGCACTGAGCACCCAGCACCCCGAGCACTGAGCACCCAGCACCCCGAGCAATGAGCACCCAGCACCCTGAGTACTGAGCACCCAGCACCCCGAGTACTGAGCACCCAGCAACCTGAGAACTGAGCAGCCAGCACCCCGAGCACTGAGCACCCAGCACACTGAGCACTGAGCACCCAGCACCCTGAGTACTGAGCACTGAGCACCCTGAGTACTGAGCACCCAGCACCCCGAGCACTGAGCACCGAGCACCCCGAGCACTGAGCACATAGCGCCCCGAGCACTGAGCACCCAGCACCCCGAGCACTGATCACCCAGCACCCTGAGCACTGAGCACCCAGCACCCTGAGCACTGAGCACCCAGCACCCCAAGCACTGAGCACCCAACACCTCGAGCACTGAGCACCCAGCACCCTGAGTACTGAGCACCCAGCACCCTGAGAACTGAGCACCCAGCACCCTGAGCACTGAGCACCCAGCACCCTGAGTACTAAGCACCCAACACCCCAAGCACTGAGCACCCTGAGTACTGAGCACCCAGCACCACAAGCACTGAGCACCCTGAATACTGAGCACCCAGCACCCTGAGTAATGAGCGCCCAGCACCCCGAGCACTGAGCACCCAGCACCCTGAGCACTGAGCACCGAGCACCCTGAGCACTGAGCACCCAGCACCCTGAGGACTGAGCACCCAGCACCCTGAGCACTGAGCACACAGCACCCTGAGCACTGAGCACCCTGAGTACTGAGCACTGAGCACCCTGAGTACTGAGCACCCAGCACCCCGAGTACTGAGCACCCAGCACCCCGAGCACTGAGTACCCAGCACCCTGAGCACTGAGTACCCAGCACCCTGAGCACTGAGTACCCAGCACCCTGAGCAATGAGCACCCAGCACATTGAGCAATGAGCACCCAGCACCCTGAGCACTGAGCACCCAGCACCCTGAGTACTGAGCACTGAGCACCCAGCACCCCGAGCACTGAGCACCCAGCACCCTGAGTACTGAGCACTGAGCACCCAGCACCCCGAGCACTGAGCAACGAGCACGCCAAGCACTGAGCACCCAGCACCCCGAGCACTGTGCACCCAGCACCCTGAGCACTGAGCACCCAGCACCCTGAGCACTGAGCACCCAGCACCCCGAGCACTGAGCACCCAGCACCCCGAGCACTGAGCACTCAGCACCCCGAGCACTGAGCACCCAGCACCCCGAGCACTGAGCACCCAGCACCCTGAGTACTGTGCACCCAGCACCCCGAGTACTGAGCACCCAGCACCCTGAGTACTGAGCACCCAGCACCCGGAGCACTAAGCACCCAGCACCCCGAGCACTGAGGACCCAGCACCCTGAGCACTGAGCACCCAGCACCCTGAGTACTGAGCACCGACCACTCTGAGTACTGAGCACCCAGCACCCTGAGTACTGAGCACCCAGCACACTGAGTACTGAGCACCCAGCACCCTGAGCACTGATCACCCAGCACCCTGAGTACTGAGCACCAAGTACCCTGAGTACTGAGCACCCAGCACCCCGAGCACTGAGCACCCAGCACCCTGAGTACTGAGCACTGAGCACCCAGCACCCCGAGCACTGAGCACCCAGCACCCTGTGTACTGAGCACTGAGTACCCAGTACCCCGAGCACTGAGACCCAGCACCCTGAGAACTGAGCACCCAGCACGCCGAGTACTGAGCACCGAGCACCCCAAGCACTGAGCACCCAGCACCCCGAGCACTGAGCACCCAGCACCCCGAGCAATGAGCACCCAGAACCCTGAGTACTGAGCACCCAGCACCCCGAGTACTGAGCACCCAGCAACCTGAGAACCGAGCAGCCAGCACCCCGAGCACTGAGCACCCAGCACACTGAGCACTGAGCACCCAGCACCCTGAGTATTGAGCACTGAGCACCCTGAGTACTGAGCACCCAGCACCCCGAGCACTGAGCACCGAGCACCCCGAGCACTGAGCACCCAGCGCCCCGAGCACTGAGCACCCAGCACCCCGAGCACTGATCACACAGCACGTGAGCACTGAGCACCCAGCACCCTGAGCACTGAGCACCCAGCACCCCGAGCACTGAGCACCCAGCACCCTGAGCACTGAGCACCCAGCACCCTGAGTACTGAGCACCCAGCAACCTGAGTACTGAGCACCCAGCACCCTGAGCACTGAGCACCCAGCACCCTGAGTACTAAGTACCCAACACCCCAAGCACTGAGCACCCTGAGTACTGAGCACCCAGCACCACATGCACTGAGCACCCTGAATACTGAGCACCCAGCACCCTGAGTAATGAGCACCCAGCACCCCGAGCACTGAGCACCCAGCACCCTGAGCACTGAGCACCGAGCACCCTGAGCACTGAGCACCCAGCACCCTGAGGACTGAGCACCCAGCACCCCGAGCACTGAGCACACAGCACCCTGAGCACTGAGCACCCTGAGTACTGAGCACTGAGCACCCTGAGTACCGAGCACCCAGCACCCTGAGTACTTTGCACCCAGCACCCCGAGCACTGAGTACCCATGACCCCGAGCACTGAGTACCCAGCACCCTGAGCACTGAGCACCCAGCACCCTGAGCTCTGAGCACCCAGCACCCCGAGCACTGAGCACCCAGCACCTCGAGCACTGAGCACCCAGCACCCCGAGCACTGAGCACCCAGCACCCCGAGCACTGAGCACCCAGCACCCCGAGCACTGAGCACCCAGCACCCTGAGTACTGAGCACTGAGCGCCCAGCACCCCGAGCACTGAGCACCGAACACCCCGAGCACTGAGCACCCAGCACCCCGAGCACTGAGCACCCAGCACCCCGAGCACTGAGCACCCAGCACCCCGAGCACTGAGCACCCAGCACCCCGAGCACTGAGCACCCAGCACCCCGAGTACTGAGCACCCAGCACCCTGAGTACTGAGCACCCAGCACCCTGAGCACTGAGCACCCAGCACCCTGAGTACTGAGCACCCAACACCCCAAGCACTGAGCACCCTGAATACTGAGCACCCAGCACCCCAAGCACTGAGCACCCTGAGTACTGAGCACCCAGCCCCCTGAGTAATGAGCACCCAGCACCCCGAGCACTGAACACCCAGCACCCTGAGTACTGAGCACCGAGCACCCTGAGTACTGAGCAGCCAGCACCCTGAGTACTGAGCACCCAGCGTACTGAGCACCGAGCACCCAGCACCCTGTGTACTGAGCACCCAGCACCCTGAGCACTGAGCACCCAGCACCCTGAGTACTGAGCACCGAGCACCCCGAGTACTGAGCACCCAGCACCCTGAGTACTGAGCTCCCAGCACCCTGAGCACTGAGCACCCAGCACCCTGAGTACTGAGCACCGAGCACCCCTAGCACTGAGCACCCTGAGTACTGAGCACCCAGACCCCTGAGTAATGAGCACCCAGCACCCCGAGCACTGAGCACCCAGCACCCTGAGTACTGAGCACCGAGCACCCTGAGTACTGAGCACCCAGCACCCTGAGTACTGAGCACCGAGCACCCTGATTACTGAGCAGCCAGCACCCTGAGTACTGAGCACCCAGCGTACTGAGCACCGAGCACCCAGCACCCTGAGTACTGAGCACCCAGCACCCTGAGCACTGAGCACCCAGCACCCTGAGTACTGAGCACCGAGCACCCCGAGTACTGAGCACCCAGCACCCTGAGTACTGAGCACCCAGCACCCTGAGCACTGAGCACCCAGCACCCTGAGTACTGAGCACCGAGCACCCCAAGCACTGAGCACCCTGAGTACTGAGCACCCAGCCCCCTGAGTAATGAGCACCCAGCACCCCGAGCACTGAGCACCCAGCACCCTGAGTACTGAGCACCGAGCACCCTGAGTACTGAGCACCGAGCACCCTGAGTACTGAGCAGCCAGCACCCTGAGTACTGAGCACCCAGCGTACTGAGCACCGAGCACCCAGCACCCTAAGTACTGAGCACCCAGCACCCTGAGCACTGAGCACCCAGCACCCTGAGTACTGAGCACCGAGCACCCCGAGTACTGAGCACCCAGCACCCCGAGCACTGAGCACCCAGCACCCTGAGCACTGAGCACCCAGCACCCCGAGCACTGAGCACCCAGCACCCCGAGCACTGAGCACTAAGCACCCTGAGCACTGAGCACCCAGCACCTCGAGCACCGAGCACCCTGAGTACTAAGCACCGAGCACCCTGAGCACTGAGCACCCAGCACCCTGAGCACTGAGCACCCAGCACCCTGAGTACTGAGCACCCAGGACCCCGAGCACTGAGCACCCAGCACCCTGAGTACTGAGCACCCAGCACCCTGAGCACTGAGCACCGAGCACCCTGAGCACTGAGCACACAGCACCCTGAGGACTGAGCACCCAGCGCCCCGAGCACTGAGCACAGAGCACACTGAGCACTGAGCACCCTGAGTACTGATCACTGAGCACCCTGAGTACTGAGCACCCTGAGTCCTGAGCACCCAGCAACCTGAGTACTGAGCACCCAGCACCCCGAGCACTGAGTACCCAGCACCCTGAGCACTGAGTACCCAGCACCCTGAGCACTGAGCACCCAGCACATTGAGCAATGAGCACCCAGCACCCTGAGCACTGAGCACCCAGCACCCTGAGTACTGAGCACTGAGCACCCAGCACCCCGAGCACTGAGCACACAGCACCCTGAGTACTGAGCAATGAGCACCCAGCACCCCGAGCACTGAGCAACGAGCACCCCAAGCACTGAGCACCCAGCACCCCGAGCACTGTGCACCCAGCACCCTGAGCACTGAGCACCCAGCACCCTGAGCACTGAGCACCCAGCACCCCGAGCCTGAGCACCCAGCACCCCGAGCACTGAGCACTCAGCACCCCGAGCACTGAGCACCCAGCACCCCGAGCACTGAGCACCCAGCACCCCGAGCACTGAGCACCCAGCACCCTGAGTACTGAGCACTGAGCGCCCAGCACCCCGAGCACTGAGCACCGAGCACCCCGAGCACTGAGCACCCAGCACCCCGAGCACTGAGCACCCATCACCCCGAGCACTGAGCACCCAGCACCCCGAGCACTGAGCACCCAGCACCCTGTGTACTGAGCACTGAGTACACAGCACCCCGAGCACTGAGCACCCAGCACCCTGAGCACTGAGCACCCTGAGTACTGAGCACCCAGCACCCTGAGCACTGAGCACCCAGCACCCCGAGCACTGAGCACCCAGCACCCAGAGCACTGAGCACTGAGCACCCTGAGTACTGAGCACTGAGCACCCTGAGCACTGAGCACCGAGCACCCTGAGTACTGAGCACTGAGCACCCTGAGCACTGAGCACCCTGCACCCTGAGTACTGAGCACTGAGCACCATGAGTACTGAGCACCCAGCACTCTGAGCACTGAGCACCCAGCACCCTGAGCACTGAGACACCCAGCACCCCGAGCACTGAGCACCCAGCACCCCGAGCACTGAGCACCCTGCACCCTGAGCACTGAGCCTGAGCACCCTGAGTACTGAGCACTGAGCACCCTGAGTACTGAGCACTGAGCACCCTGAGTACTGAGCACCCAGCACCCCGAGCACTGAGCACCGAGCACCCTGAGCACTGAGCACCCAGCACCCTGAGTACTAAGCAGCCAGCACCCTGAGTACTGAGCACCCAGCACCCTGAGTACTGAGCACCCAGCGTACTGAGCACCGAGCACCCCGAGCACTGAGCACCCAGCACCCTGAGTACTGAGCACCCAGCACCCTGAGCACTGAGCACGCAGCACCCTGAGTACTGAGCACCGAGCACCCTGAGTACTGAGCACCCAGCACCCTGAGTACTGAGCACCCAGCACCCTGAGTACTGAGCACCCAGCGTACTGAGCACCGAGCACCCAGCACCCTGAGTACTGAGCACCCAGCACCCTGAGCACTGAGCACCCAGCACCCTGAGTACTGAGCACTGAGCACCCCGAGTACTGAGCACCGAGCACACCGAGCACTGAGCACCCAGCACCCCGAGCACCGAGCACCCTGTGTACTGAGCACCCAGCACCCTGAGCACTGATCACCCAGCACCCTGAGCACTGAGCACCCAGCACCCTGAGCACTGAGCACCCAGCACCCCGAGCACTGAGCACCCAGCACCCCGAGCACTGAGCACCCAGCACCCTGAGTACTGAGCACCCAGCACCCTGAGTACTGAGCACCCAGCACCCTGAGCACTGAGCACCCAGCACCCTGAGTACTAAGCACCCAACACCCCAAGCACTGAGCACCCTGAGTACTGAGCACCCAGCACCACAAGCACTGAGCACCCTGAATACTGAGCACCCAGCACCCTGAGTAATGAGCACCCAGCACCTCGAGCACTGAGCACCCAGCACCCTGAGCACTGAGCACCGAGCACCCTGAGCACTGAGCACCCAGCACCCTGAGGACAGAGCACCCAGCACCCCGAGCACTGAGCACACAGCACCCTGAGCACTGAGCACCCTGAGTACTGAGCACTGAGCACCCTGAGTACTGAGCACCCAGCACCCTGAGTACTGAGCACACAGCACCCCGAGCACTGAGTACCCAGCACCCTGAGCACTGAGTACCCAGCACCCTGAGCACTGAGCACCCAGCACATTGAGCAATGAGCACCCAGCACCCTGAGCACTGAGCACCCAGCACCCTGAGTACTGAGCACTGAGCACCCAGCACCCCGAGCACTGAGCACACAGCACCCTGAGTACTGAGCAATGAGCACCCAGCACCCCGAGCACTGAGCAACGAGCACCCCAAGCACTGAGCACCCAGCACCCCGAGCACTGTGCACCCAGCACCCTGAGCACTGAGCACCCAGCACCCTGAGCACTGAGCACCCAGCACCCCGAGCCTGAGCACCCAGCACCCCGAGCACTGAGCACTCAGCACCCCGAGCACTGAGCACCCAGCACCCCGAGCACTGAGCACCCAGCACCCCGAGCACTGAGCACCCAGCACCCTGAGTACTGAGCACTGAGCGCCCAGCACCCCGAGCACTGAGCACCGAGCACCCCGAGCACTGAGCACCCAGCACCCCGAGCACTGAGCACCCATCACCCCGAGCACTGAGCACCCAGCACCCCGAGCACTGAGCACCCAGCACCCTGTGTACTGAGCACTGAGTACACAGCACCCCGAGCACTGAGCACCCAGCACCCTGAGCACTGAGCACCCTGAGTACTGAGCACCCAGCACCCTGAGCACTGAGCACCCAGCACCCCGAGCACTGAGCACCCAGCACCCAGAGCACTGAGCACTGAGCACCCTGAGTACTGAGCACTGAGCACCCTGAGCACTGAGCACCGAGCACCCTGAGTACTGAGCACTGAGCACCCTGAGCACTGAGCACCCTGCACCCTGAGTACTGAGCACTGAGCACCATGAGTACTGAGCACCCAGCACTCTGAGCACTGAGCACCCAGCACCCTGAGCACTGAGACACCCAGCACCCCGAGCACTGAGCACCCAGCACCCCGAGCACTGAGCACCCTGCACCCTGAGCACTGAGCCTGAGCACCCTGAGTACTGAGCACTGAGCACCCTGAGTACTGAGCACTGAGCACCCTGAGTACTGAGCACCCAGCACCCCGAGCACTGAGCACCGAGCACCCTGAGCACTGAGCACCCAGCACCCTGAGTACTAAGCACCCAGCACCCTGAGTACTGAGCACCCAGCACCCTGAGTACTGAGCACCCAGCGTACTGAGCACCGAGCACCCCGAGCACTGAGCACCCAGCACCCTGAGTACTGAGCACCCAGCACCCTGAGCACTGAGCACCCAGCACCCTGAGTACTGAGCACCGAGCACCCTGAGTACTGAGCACCCAGCACCCTGAGTACTGAGCACCCAGCACCCTGAGTACTGAGCACCCAGCGTACTGAGCACCGAGCACCCAGCACCCTGAGTACTGAGCACCCAGCACCCTGAGCACTGAGCACCCAGCACCCTGAGTACTGAGCACTGAGCACCCCGAGTACTGAGCACCGAGCACACCGAGCACTGAGCACCCAGCACCCTGAGCACCGAGCACCCTGTGTACTGAGCACCCAGCACCCTGAGCACTGAGCACCCTGCACCCTGAGCACTGAGCACCCAGCACCCTGAGTACTGAGCACCGAGCACCCCGAGCACTGAGCACCCAGCACCCTGAGCACTGAGCAACCTTAGTACTGAGCACTGAGCACCCTGAGTACTGAGCACTGAGCACCCTGAGTACTGAGCACCCAGCACCCTGTGTACTGAGCACCCAGCTCCCTGAGCAATGATCACCCTGAGTACTGAGCACCCAGCACCTTGAGCACTGAGCACCGAGCACACTGAGCACTGAGCAACCAGCACCCCAAGCACTGAGCACCCAGCACCCTGAGTACTAAGCACCGAGCACCCTGAGTACTGAGCACTGAGCACCCCGAGAACTGAGCACCGAGCACCCCGAGCACTGAGCACCCACAACCCCGAGCACCGAGCACCCTGAGAACTGAGCACCCAGCACCCTGAGCACTGAACACACAGCACCCTGAGTACAGAAAACCCCTAGCACTGAGAACCCAGCACCCTGAGTACTGAGCACCGAGCACACTGAGCACTGAGCACCCAGCACCCCGAGCACTGAGCACCCAGCACCCTGAGTACTGAGCACGAGCACCCTGAGTACTGAGCACCCAGCACCCCGAGCACTGAGTACCCAGCACCCTGAGCACTGAGCACCCAGCACACTGAGCACTGAGCACCAAGCACCCTGAGCACTGAGCACCCAGCACCCCGAGCACTGAGCACCCAGCACCCTGAGTACTGAGCACTGAGCACCCAGCACCCCGAGCACTGAGCACCCAGCACCCCGAGCACTAAGCACACAGCACCCAGAGCACTGAGGACCCAGCACCCTGAGCACTGAGCACCCAGCACCCTGAGTACTGAGCACCGAGCACCCTGAGTACTGAGCACCCAGCACCCTGAGCACTGATCACCCAGCACCCTGAGTACTGAGCACCAAGTACCCTGAGTACTGAGCACCCAGCACCCCGAGCACTGAGCAAACAGCACCCTGAGTACTGAGCACTGAGAACACAGCACCCCGAGCAATGAGCACCCAGCACCCTGTGTACTGAGCACTG
Organism: Microtus oregoni; assembly: GCF_018167655.1. Lineage (NCBI taxonomy): Eukaryota > Metazoa > Chordata > Mammalia > Rodentia > Cricetidae > Microtus > Microtus oregoni. The sequence goes on along the minus strand of NW_024543532.1, from coordinate 57,363 downwards.
AGTACCCAGTACCCCGAGCACTGAGACCCAGCACCCTAAGCACTGAGCACCCAGCACCCCGAGTACTGAGCACCCAGCACCCCGAGCACTGAGCACCCAGCACCCCGAGCACTGAGCACCCAGCACCCCGAGTACTGAGCACCCAGCAACCTGAGAACTGAGCAGCCAGCACCCCGAGCACTGAGCACCCAGCACACTGAGCACTGAGCACCCAGCACCCTGAGTACTGAGCACTGAGCACCCTGAGTACTGAGCACCCAGCACCCCGAGCACTGAGCACCGAGCACCCCGAGCACTGAGCACCCAGCGCCCCGAGCACTGAGCACCCAGCACCCCGAGCACTGATCACCCAGCACCCTGAGCACTGAGCACCCAGCACCCTGAGCACTGAGCACCCAGCACCCCAAGCACTGAGCACCCAACACCTCGAGCACTGAGCACCCAGCACCCTGAGTACTGAGCACCCAGCACCCTGAGAACTGAGCACCCAGCACCCTGAGCACTGAGCACCCAGCACCCTGAGTACTAAGCACCCAACACCCCAAGCACTGAGCACCCTGAGTACTGAGCACCCAGCACCACAAGCACTGAGCACCCTGAATACTGAGCACCCAGCACCCTGAGTAATGAGCGCCCAGCACCCCGAGCACTGAGCACCCAGCACCCTGAGCACTGAGCACCGAGCACCCTGAGCACTGAGCACCCAGCACCCTGAGGACTGAGCACCCAGCACCCTGAGCACTGAGCACACAGCACCCTGAGCACTGAGCACCCTGAGTACTGAGCACTGAGCACCCTGAGTACTGAGCACCCAGCACCCCGAGTACTGAGCACCCAGCACCCCGAGCACTGAGTACCCAGCACCCTGAGCACTGAGTACCCAGCACCCTGAGCACTGAGCACCCAGCACATTGAGCAATGAGCACCCAGCACCCTGAGCACTGAGCACCCAGCACCCTGAGTACTGAGCACTGAGCACCCAGCACCCCGAGCACTGAGCACCCAGCACCCTGAGTACTGAGCACTGAGCACCCAGCACCCCGAGCACTGAGCAACGAGCACCCCAAGCACTGAGCACCCAGCACCCCGAGCACTGTGCACCCAGCACCCTGAGCACTGAGCACCCAGCACCCTGAGCACTGAGCACCCAGCACCCCGAGCACTGAGCACCCAGCACCCCGAGCACTGAGCACTCAGCACCCCGAGCACTGAGCACCCAGCACCCCGAGCACTGAGCACCCAGCACCCTGAGTACTGTGCACCCAGCACCCCGAGTACTGAGCACCCAGCACCCTGAGTACTGAGCACCCAGCACCCGGAGCACTAAGCACACAGCACCCCGAGCACTGAGGACCCAGCACCCTGAGCACTGAGCACCCAGCACCCTGAGTACTGAGCACCGACCACTCTGAGTACTGAGCACCCAGCACCCTGAGTACTGAGCACCCAGCACCCTGAGCACTGATCACCCAGCACCCTGAGTACTGAGCACCAAGTACCCTGAGTACTGAGCACCCAGCACCCCGAGCACTGAGCACCCAGCACCCTGAGTACTGAGCACTGAGCACCCAGCACCCCGAGCACTGAGCACCCAGCACCCTGTGTACTGAGCACTGAGTACCCAGTACCCCGAGCACTGAGACCCAGCACCCTGAGAACTGAGCACCCAGCACCCCGAGTACTGAGCACCGAGCACCCCAAGCACTGAGCACCCAGCACCCCGAGCACTGAGCACCCAGCACCCCGAGCAATGAGCACCCAGAACCCTGAGTACTGAGCACCCAGCACCCCGAGTACTGAGCACCCAGCAACCTGAGAACCGAGCAGCCAGCACCCCGAGCACTGATCACCCAGCACACTGAGCACTGAGCACCCAGCACCCTGAGTATTGAGCACTGAGCACCCTGAGTACTGAGCACCCAGCACCCCGAGCACTGAGCACCGAGCACCCCGAGCACTGAGCACCCAGCGCCCCGAGCACTGAGCACCCAGCACCCCGAGCACTGATCACACAGCACGTGAGCACTGAGCACCCAGCACCCTGAGCACTGAGCACCCAGCACCCCGAGCACTGAGCACCCAGCACCCTGAGCACTGAGCACCCAGCACCCTGAGTACTGAGCACCCAGCACCCTGAGTACTGAGCACCCAGCACCCTGAGCACTGAGCACCCAGCACCCTGAGTACTAAGTACCCAACACCCCAAGCATTGAGCACCCTGAGTACTGAGCATCCAGCACCACATGCACTGAGCACCCTGAATACTGAGCACCCAGCACCCTGAGTAATGAGCACCCAGCACCCCGAGCACTGAGCACCCAGCACCCTGAGCACTGAGCACCGAGCACCCTGAGCACTGAGCACCCAGCACCCTGAGGACTGAGCACCCAGCACCCCGAGCACTGAGCACACAGCACCCTGAGCACTGAGCACCCTGAGTACTGAGCACTGAGCACCCTGAGTACTGAGCACCCAGCACCCTGAGTACTGAGCACCCAGCACCCCGAGCACTGAGTACCCAGCACCCCGAGCACTGAGTACCCAGCACCCTGAGCACTGAGCACCCAGCACCCTGAGCTCTGAGCACCCAGCACCCCGAGCACTGAGCACCCAGCACCCCGAGCACTGAGCACCCAGCACCCCGAGCACTGAGCACGAAGCACCCCGAGCACTGAGCACCCAGCACCCTGAGTACTGAGCACCCAACACCCCAAGCACTGAGCACCCTGAATACTGAGCACCCAGCACCCCAAGCACTGAGCACCCTGAGTACTGAGCACCCAGCCCCCTGAGTAATGAGCACCCAGCACCCCGAGCACTGAACACCCAGCACCCTGAGTACTGAGCACCGAGCACCCTGAGTACTGAGCAGCCAGCACCCTGAGTACTGAGCACCCAGCGTACTGAGCAACGAGCACCCAGCACCCTGTGTACTGAGCACCCAGCACCCTGAGCACTGAGCACCCAGCACCCTGAGTACTGAGCACCGAGCACCCCGAGTACTGAGCACCCAGCACCCTGAGTACTGAGCACCCAGCACCCTGAGCACTGAGCACCCAGCACCCTGAGTACTGAGCACCGAGCACCCCAAGCACTGAGCACCCTGAGTACTGAGCACCCAGCCCCCTGAGTAATGAGCACCCAGCACCCCGAGCACTGAGCACCCAGCACCCTGAGTACTGAGCACCGAGCACCCTGAGTACTGAGCACCCAGCACCCTGAGTACTGAGCACCGAGCACCCTGATTACTGAGCAGCCAGCACCCTGAGTACTGAGCACCCAGCGTACTGAGCACCGAGCACCCAGCACCCTGAGTACTGAGCACCCAGCACCCTGAGCACTGAGCACCCAGCACCCTGAGTACTGAGCACCGAGCACCCCGAGTACTGAGCACCCAGCACCCTGAGTACTGAGCACCCAGCACCCTGAGCACTGAGCACCCAGCACCCTGAGTACTGAGCACCGAGCACCCCAAGCACTGAGCACCCTGAGTACTGAGCACCCAGCCCCCTGAGTAATGAGCACCCAGCACCCCGAGCACTGAGCACCCAGCACCCTGAGTACTGAGCACCGAGCACCCTGAGTACTGAGCACCGAGCACCCTGAGTACTGAGCAGCCAGCACCCTGAGTACTGAGCACCCAGCGTACTGAGCACCGAGCACCCAGCACCCTAAGTACTGAGCACCCAGCACCCTGAGCACTGAGCACCCAGCACCCTGAGTACTGAGCACCGAGCACCCCGAGTACTGAGCACCCAGCACCCCGAGCACTGAGCACCCAGCACCCTGAGCACTGAGCACCCAGCACCCCGAGCACTGAGCACCCAGCACCCCGAGCACTGAGCACTAAGCACCCTGAGCACTGAGCACCCAGCACCTCGAGCACCGAGCACCCTGAGTACTAAGCACCGAGCACCCTGAGCACTGAGCACCCAGCACCCTGAGCACTGAGCACCCAGCACCCTGAGTACTGAGCACCCAGGACCCCGAGCACTGAGCACCCAGCACCCTGAGTACTGAGCACCCAGCACCCTGAGCACTGAGCACCGAGCACCCTGAGCACTGAGCACACAGCACCCTGAGGACTGAGCACCCAGCGCCCCGAGCACTGAGCACAGAGCACCCTGAGCACTGAGCACCCTGAGTACTGATCACTGAGCACCCTGAGTACTGAGCAATGAGCACCCTGAGTCCTGAGCACACAGCACCCTGAGTACTGAGCACCCAGCACCCCGAGCACTGAGTACCCAGCACCCTGAGCACTGAGCACCCAGCACCCTGAGCACTGAGCACCCAGCACCCTGAGTACTGAGCACTGAGCACCCAGCACCCCGAGCACTGAGCACCCAGCACCCTGAGTACTGAGCACTGAGCACCCAGCACCCCGAGCACTGAGCACCCAGCACCCTGAGTACTGAGCACCCAGCACCCGAGTACTGAGCACCCAGCACCCTGAGTACTGAGCACCCAGCTCCCTGAGTACTGAGCACCCAGCACCCCGAGTACTGAGCACCCAGCACCCTGAGTACTGAGCACCCAGCACCCCGAGCACTAAGCACCCAGCACCCTGAGCACTGAGGACCCAGCACCCTGAGAACTGAGCACCCAGCAACCTGAGTACTGAGCACTGAGCACCCTGAGTACTGAGCACACAGCACCCTGAGTACTGAGCACCCAGCACACTGAGTACTGAGCACAAAGCTCCCTGAGCACTGATCACCCAGCACCCTGAGTACTGAGCACCGAGTACCCTGAGTACTGAGCACCCAGCACCCTGAGCACTGAGCACCCAGCACCCTGAGTACTGAGCACTGAGCACCCAGCACCCCGAGCACTGAGCACCCAGCACCCTGTGTACTGAGCACTGAGTACCCAGTACCCCAAGCACTGAGACCCAGCACCCTGAGCACTGAGGACCCAGCACCCCGAGTACTGAGCACCCAGCACCCCGAGCACTGAGCACCCAGCACCCCGAGCACTGAGCACCCAGCACCCCGAGCAATGAGCACCCAGCACCCTGAGTACTGAGCACCCAGCACCCCGAGTACTGAGCACGCAGCAACCTGAGCACCGAGCAGCCAGCACACCGAGCACTGAGCACCCAGCACCGTGAGCACTGAGCACCCAGCACCCTGAGTACTGAGCACTGAGCACCCCGAGTACTGAGCACCCAGCACCCCGAGCACTGAGCACCGAGCACCCCGAGCACTGAGCACCCAGCACCCCGAGCACTGAGCACCCAGCACCCTGAGCACTGAGCACCCAGCACCTCGAGCACCGAGCACCCTGAGTACTAAGCACCGAGCACCCTGAGCGCTGAGCACCCAGCACCCTGAGCACTGAGCACCCAGCACCCTGAGTACTGAGCACCCAGCACCCTGAGCACTGAGCACCCAGCACCCTGAGTACTGAGCACCCAGTACCCCGAGCTCTGAGACCCAGCACCCTGAGAACTGAGCACCCAGCACCCCGAGTACTGAGCACCGAGCACCCCAAGCACTGAGCACCCAGCACCCCGAGCACTGAGCACCCAGCACCCCGAGCAATGAGCACCCAGAACCCTGAGTACTGAGCACCCAGCACCCCGAGTACTGAGCACCCAGCAACCTGAGAACCGAGCAGCCAGCACCCCGAGCACTGATCACCCAGCACACTGAGCACTGAGCACCCAGCACCCTGAGTATTGAGCACTGAGCACCCTGAGTACTGAGCACCCAGCACCCCGAGCACTGAGCACCGAGCACCCCGAGCACTGAGCACCCAGCGCCCCGAGCACTGAGCACCCAGCACCCCGAGCACTGATCACACAGCACGTGAGCACTGAGCACCCAGCACCCTGAGCACTGAGCACCCAGCACCCCGAGCACTGAGCACCCAGCACCCTGAGCACTGAGCACCCAGCACCCTGAGTACTGAGCACCCAGCACCCTGAGTACTGAGCACCCAGCACCCTGAGCACTGAGCACCCAGCACCCTGAGTACTAAGTACCCAACACCCCAAGCATTGAGCACCCTGAGTACTGAGCATCCAGCACCACATGCACTGAGCACCCTGAATACTGAGCACCCAGCACCCTGAGTAATGAGCACCCAGCACCCCGAGCACTGAGCACCCAGCACCCTGAGCACTGAGCACCGAGCACCCTGAGCACTGAGCACCCAGCACCCTGAGGACTGAGCACCCAGCACCCCGAGCACTGAGCACACAGCACCCTGAGCACTGAGCACCCTGAGTACTGAGCACTGAGCACCCTGAGTACTGAGCACCCAGCACCCTGAGTACTGAGCACCCAGCACCCCGAGCACTGAGTACCCAGCACCCCGAGCACTGAGTACCCAGCACCCTGAGCACTGAGCACCCAGCACCCTGAGCTCTGAGCACCCAGCACCCCGAGCACTGAGCACCCAGCAACCCGAGCACTGAGCACCCAGCACCCCGAGCACTGAGCACGAAGCACCCCGAGCACTGAGCACCCAGCACCCTGAGTACTGAGCACCCAACACCCCAAGCACTGAGCACCCTGAATACTGAGCACCCAGCACCCCAAGCACTGAGCACCCTGAGTACTGAGCACCCAGCCCCCTGAGTAATGAGCACCCAGCACCCCGAGCACTGAACACCCAGCACCCTGAGTACTGAGCACCGAGCACCCTGAGTACTGAGCAGCCAGCACCCTGAGTACTGAGCACCCAGCGTACTGAGCAACGAGCACCCAGCACCCTGTGTACTGAGCACCCAGCACCCTGAGCACTGAGCACCCAGCACCCTGAGTACTGAGCACCGAGCACCCCGAGTACTGAGCACCCAGCACCCTGAGTACTGAGCACCCAGCACCCTGAGCACTGAGCACCCAGCACCCTGAGTACTGAGCACCGAGCACCCCAAGCACTGAGCACCCTGAGTACTGAGCACCCAGCCCCCTGAGTAATGAGCACCCAGCACCCCGAGCACTGAGCACCCAGCACCCTGAGTACTGAGCACCGAGCACCCTTAGTACTGAGCACCCAGCACCCTGAGTACTGAGCACCGAGCACCCTGATTACTGAGCAGCCAGCACCCTGAGTACTGAGCACCCAGCGTACTGAGCACCGAGCACCCAGCACCCTGAGTACTGAGCACCCAGCACCCTGAGCACTGAGCACCCAGCACCCTGAGTACTGAGCACCGAGCACCCCGAGTACTGAGCACCCAGCACCCTGAGTACTGAGCACCCAGCACCCTGAGCACTGAGCACCCAGCACCCTGAGTACTGAGCACCGAGCACCCCAAGCACTGAGCACCCTGAGTACTGAGCACCCAGCCCCCTGAGTAATGAGCACCCAGCACCCCGAGCACTGAGCACCCAGCACCCTGAGTACTGAGCACCGAGCACCCTGAGTACTGAGCACCGAGCACCCTGAGTACTGAGCAGCCAGCACCCTGAGTACTGAGCACCCAGCGTACTGAGCACCGAGCACCCAGCACCCTAAGTACTGAGCACCCAGCACCCTGAGCACTGAGCACCCAGCACCCTGAGTACTGAGCACCGAGCACCCCGAGTACTGAGCACCCAGCACCCCGAGCACTGAGCACCCAGCACCCTGAGCACTGAGCACCCAGCACCCCGAGCACTGAGCACCCAGCACCCCGAGCACTGAGCACTAAGCACCCTGAGCACTGAGCACCCAGCACCTCGAGCACCGAGCACCCTGAGTACTAAGCACCGAGCACCCTGAGCACTGAGCACCCAGCACCCTGAGCACTGAGCACCCAGCACCCTGAGTACTGAGCACCCAGGACCCCGAGCACTGAGCACCCAGCACCCTGAGTACTGAGCACCCAGCACCCTGAGCACTGAGCACCGAGCACCCTGAGCACTGAGCACACAGCACCCTGAGGACTGAGCACCCAGCGCCCCGAGCACTGAGCACAGAGCACCCTGAGCACTGAGCACCCTGAGTACTGATCACTGAGCACCCTGAGTACTGAGCACTGAGCACCCTGAGTCCTGAGCACCCAGCACCCTGAGTACTGAGCACCCAGCACCCCGAGCACTGAGTACCCAGCACCCTGAGCACTGAGCACCCAGCACCCTGAGCACTGAGCACCCAGCACCCTGAGTACTGAGCACTGAGCACCCAGCACCCCGAGCACTGAGCACCCAGCACCCTGAGTACTGAGCACTGAGCACCCAGCACCCCGAGCACTGAGCACCCAGCACCCTGAGTACTGAGCACCCAGCACCCGAGTACTGAGCACCCAGCACCCTGAGTACTGAGCACCCAGCTCCCTGAGTACTGAGCACCCAGCACCCCGAGTACTGAGCACCCAGCACCCTGAGTACTGAGCACCCAGCACCCCGAGCACTAAGCACCCAGCACCCTGAGCACTGAGGACCCAGCACCCTGAGAACTGAGCACCCAGCAACCTGAGTACTGAGCACCGAGCACCCTGAGTACTGAGCACACAGCACCCTGAGTACTGAGCACCCAGCACACTGAGTACTGAGCACAAAGCTCCCTGAGCACTGATCACCCAGCACCCTGAGTACTGAGCACCGAGTACCCTGAGTACTGAGCACCCAGCACCCTGAGCACTGAGCACCCAGCACCCTGAGTACTGAGCACTGAGCACCCAGCACCCCGAGCACTGAGCACCCAGCACCCTGTGTACTGAGCACTGAGTACCCAGTACCCCAAGCACTGAGACCCAGCACCCTGAGCACTGAGCACCCAGCACCCCGAGTACTGAGCACCCAGCACCCCGAGCACTGAGCACCCAGCACCCCGAGCACTGAGCACCCAGCACCCCGAGCAATGAGCACCCAGCACCCTGAGTACTGAGCACCCAGCACCCCGAGTACTGAGCACGCAGCAACCTGAGCACCGAGCAGCCAGCACCCCGAGCACTGAGCACCCAGCACCGTGAGCACTGAGCACCCAGCACCCTGAGTACTGAGCACTGAGCACCCCGAGTACTGAGCACCCAGCACCCCGAGCACTGAGCACCGAGCACCCCGAGCACTGAGCACCCAGCACCCCGAGCACTGAGCACCCAGCACCCTGAGCACTGAGCACCCAGCACCTCGAGCACCGAGCACCCTGAGTACTAAGCACCGAGCAATCTGAGCGCTGAGCACCCAGCACCCTGAGCACTGAGCACCCAGCACCCTGAGTACTGAGCACCCAGCACCCCGAGCACTGAGCACCCAGCACCCTGAGTACTGAGCACCCAGCACCCTGAGCACTGAGCACCGAGCACCCTGAGCACTGAGCACACAGCACCCTGAGGACTGAGCACCCAGCGCCCCGAGCACTGAGCACAGAGCACCCTGAGCACTGAGCACCCTGAGTACTCATCACTGAGCACCCTGAGTACTGAGCACTGAGCACCCTGAGTCCTGAGCACCCAGTCCCCTGAGTACTGAGCACCCAGCACCCCGAGCACTGAGTACCCAGCACCCTGAGCACTGAGCACCCAGCACCCTGAGCACTGAGCACCCAGCACCCTGAGTACTGAGCACTGAGCACCCAGCACCCCGAGCACTGAGCACCCAGCACCCTGAGTACTGAGCACTGAGCACCCAGCACCCCGAGCACTGAGCACCCAGCACCCTGAGTACTGAGCACCCAGCACCCGAGTACTGAGCACCCAGCACCCTGAGTACTGAGCACCCAGCTCCCTGAGTACTGAGCACCCAGCACCCCGAGTACTGAGCACCCAGCACCCTGAGTACTGAGCACCCAGCACCCCGAGCACTAAGCACCCAGCACCCTGAGCACTGAGGACCCAGCACCCTGAGCACTGAGCACCCAGCACCCTGAGTACTGAGCACCGAGCACCCTGAGTACTGAGCACCCAGCACCCTGAGTACTGAGCACCCAGCACACTGAGTACTGAGCACAAAGCTCCCTGAGCACTGATCACCCAGCACCCTGAGTACTGAGCACCGAGTACCCTGAGTACTGAGCACTGAGCACCCAGCACCCCGAGCACTGAGCACCCAGCACCCTGTGTACTGAGCACTGTGTACCCAGTACCCCAAGCACTGAGACCCAGCACCCTGAGCACTGAGCACCCAGCACCCCGAGTACTGAGCACCCAGCACCCCGAGCACTGAGCACCCAGCACCCTGAGCACTGAGCACCCAGCACCCCGAGCAATGAGCACCCAGCACCCTGAGTACTGAGCACCCAGCACCCCGAGTACTGAGCACCCAGCAACCTGAGCACCGAGCAGCCAGCACCCCGAGCACTGAGCACCCAGCACCGTGAGCACTGAGCACCCAGCACCCTGAGTACTGAGCACTGAGCACCCCGAGTACTGAGCACCCAGCACCCCGAGCACTGAGCACCGAGCACCCCGAGCACTGAGCACCCAGCACCCTGAGTACTGAGCACCGAGTACCCTGAGTACTGAGCACCCAGCACCCTGAGCACTGAGCACCCAGCACCCCGAGCACTGATCACCCAGCACCCTGAGTACTGAGCACCGAGTACCCTGAGTACTGAGCACCCAGCACCCTGAGCACTGAGCACCCAGCACCCTGAGTACTGAGCACTGAGCACCCAGCACCCCGAGCACTGAGCACCCAGCAACCTGAGCACTGAGCATCCAGCACCCCGAGCACTGAGCACCCAGCACCCTGAGTACTGAGCACTGAGCACCCAGCACCCCGAGCACTGAGCACCGAGCACCCCGAGCACTGAGCACCCAGCGCCCCGAGCACTGAGCACCCAGCACCCCGAGCACTGATCACCCAGCACCCTGAGCACTGAGCACCCAGCACCCTGAGCACTGAGCACCCAGCACCCCAAGCACTGAGCACCCAACACCTCGAGCACTGAGCACCCAGCACCCTGAGTACTGAGCACCCAGCACCCTGAGAACTGAGCACCCAGCACCCTGAGCACTGAGCACCCAGCACCCTGAGTACTAAGCACCCAACACCCCAAGCACTGAGCACCCTGAGTACTGAGCACCCAGCACCACAAGCACTGAGCACCCTGAATACTGAGCACCCAGCACCCTGAGTAATGAGCGCCCAGCACCCCGAGCACTGAGCACCCAGCACCCTGAGCACTGAGCACCGAGCACCCTGAGCACTGAGCACCCAGCACCCTGAGGACTGAGCACCCAGCACCCTGAGCACTGAGCACACAGCACCCTGAGCACTGAGCACCCTGAGTACTGAGCACTGAGCACCCTGAGTACTGAGCACCCAGCACCCCGAGTACTGAGCACCCAGCACCCCGAGCACTGAGTACCCAGCACCCTGAGCACTGAGTACCCAGCACCCTGAGCACTGAGCACCCAGCACATTGAGCAATGAGCACCCAGCACCCTGAGCACTGAGCACCCAGCACCCTGAGTACTGAGCACTGAGCACCCAGCACCCCGAGCACTGAGCACCCAGCACCCTGAGTACTGAGCACTGAGCACCCAGCACCCCGAGCACTGAGCAACGAGCACCCCAAGCACTGAGCACCCAGCACCCCGAGCACTGTGCACCCAGCACCCTGAGCACTGAGCACCCAGCACCCTGAGCACTGAGCACCCAGCACCCCGAGCACTGAGCACCCAGCACCCCGAGCACTGAGCACTCAGCACCCCGAGCACTGAGCACCCAGCACCCCGAGCACTGAGCACCCAGCACCCTGAGTACTGTGCACCCAGCACCCCGAGTACTGAGCACCCAGCACCCTGAGTACTGAGCACCCAGCACCCGGAGCACTAAGCACCCAGCACCCCGAGCACTGAGGACCCAGCACCCTGAGCACTGAGCACCCAGCACCCTGAGTACTGAGCACCGACCACTCTGAGTACTGAGCACCCAGCACCCTGAGTACTGAGCACCCAGCACACTGAGTACTGAGCACCCAGCACCCTGAGCACTGATCACCCAGCACCCTGAGTACTGAGCACCAAGTACCCTGAGTACTGAGCACCCAGCACCCCGAGCACTGAGCACCCAGCACCCTGAGTACTGAGCACTGAGCACCCAGCACCCCGAGCACTGAGCACCCAGCACCCTGTGTACTGAGCACTGAGTACCCAGTACCCCGAGCACTGAGACCCAGCACCCTGAGAACTGAGCACCCAGCACCCCGAGTACTGAGCACCGAGCACCCCAAGCACTGAGCACCCAGCACCCCGAGCACTGAGCACCCAGCACCCCGAGCAATGAGCACCCAGAACCCTGAGTACTGAGCACCCAGCACCCCGAGTACTGAGCACCCAGCAACCTGAGAACCGAGCAGCCAGCACCCCGAGCACTGATCACCCAGCACACTGAGCACTGAGCACCCAGCACCCTGAGTATTGAGCACTGAGCACCCTGAGTACTGAGCACCCAGCACCCCGAGCACTGAGCACCGAGCACCCCGAGCACTGAGCACCCAGCGCCCCGAGCACTGAGCACCCAGCACCCCGAGCACTGATCACACAGCACGTGAGCACTGAGCACCCAGCACCCTGAGCACTGAGCACCCAGCACCCCGAGCACTGAGCACCCAGCACCCTGAGCACTGAGCACCCAGCACCCTGAGTACTGAGCACCCAGCACCCTGAGTACTGAGCACCCAGCACCCTGAGCACTGAGCACCCAGCACCCTGAGTACTAAGTACCCAACACCCCAAGCATTGAGCACCCTGAGTACTGAGCATCCAGCACCACATGCACTGAGCACCCTGAATACTGAGCACCCAGCACCCTGAGTAATGAGCACCCAGCACCCCGAGCACTGAGCACCCAGCACCCTGAGCACTGAGCACCGAGCACCCTGAGCACTGAGCACCCAGCACCCTGAGGACTGAGCACCCAGCACCCCGAGCACTGAGCACACAGCACCCTGAGCACTGAGCACCCTGAGTACTGAGCACTGAGCACCCTGAGTACTGAGCACCCAGCACCATGAGTACTGAGCACCCAGCACCCCGAGCACTGAGTACCCAGCACCCCGAGCACTGAGTACCCAGCACCCTGAGCACTGAGCACCCAGCACCCTGAGCTCTGAGCACCCAGCACCCCGAGCACTGAGCACCCAGCACCCCGAGCACTGAGCACCCAGCACCCCGAGCACTGAGCACGAAGCACCCCGAGCACTGAGCACCCAGCACCCTGAGTACTGAGCACCCAACACCCCAAGCACTGAGCACCCTGAATACTGAGCACCCAGCACCCCAAGCACTGAGCACCCTGAGTACTGAGCACCCAGCCCCCTGAGTAATGAGCACCCAGCACCCCGAGCACTGAACACCCAGCACCCTGAGTACTGAGCACCGAGCACCCTGAGTACTGAGCAGCCAGCACCCTGAGTACTGAGCACCCAGCGTACTGAGCAACGAGCACCCAGCACCCTGTGTACTGAGCACCCAGCACCCTGAGCACTGAGCACCCAGCACCCTGAGTACTGAGCACCGAGCACCCCGAGTACTGAGCACCCAGCACCCTGAGTACTGAGCACCCAGCACCCTGAGCACTGAGCACCCAGCACCCTGAGTACTGAGCACCGAGCACCCCAAGCACTGAGCACCCTGAGTACTGAGCACCCAGCCCCCTGAGTAATGAGCACCCAGCACCCCGAGCACTGAGCACCCAGCACCCTGAGTACTGAGCACCGAGCACCCTGAGTACTGAGCACCCAGCACCCTGAGTACTGAGCACCGAGCACCCTGATTACTGAGCAGCCAGCACCCTGAGTACTGAGCACCCAGCGTACTGAGCACCGAGCACCCAGCACCCTGAGTACTGAGCACCCAGCACCCTGAGCACTGAGCACCCAGCACCCTGAGTACTGAGCACCGAGCACCCCGAGTACTGAGCACCCAGCACCCTGAGTACTGAGCACCCAGCACCCTGAGCACTGAGCACCCAGCACCCTGAGTACTGAGCACCGAGCACCCCAAGCACTGAGCACCCTGAGTACTGAGCACCCAGCCCCCTGAGTAATGAGCACCCAGCACCCCGAGCACTGAGCACCCAGCACCCTGAGTACTGAGCACCGAGCACCGTGAGTACTAAGCACCGAGCACCCTGAGTACTGAGCAGCCAGCACCCTGAGTACTGAGCACCCAGCGTACTGAGCACCGAGCACCCAGCACCCTAAGTACTGAGCACCCAGCACCCTGAGCACTGAGCACCCAGCACCCTGAGTACTGAGCACCGAGCACCCCGAGTACTGAGCACCCAGCACCCCGAGCACTGAGCACCCAGCACCCTGAGCACTGAGCACCCAGCACCCCGAGCACTGAGCACCCAGCACCCCGAGCACTGAGCACTAAGCACCCTGAGCACTGAGCACCCAGCACCTCGAGCACCGAGCACCCTGAGTACTAAGCACCGAGCACCCTGAGCACTGAGCACCCAGCACCCTGAGCACTGAGCACCCAGCACCCTGAGTACTGAGCACCCAGGACCCCGAGCACTGAGCACCCAGCACCCTGAGTACTGAGCACCCAGCACCCTGAGCACTGAGCACCGAGCACCCTGAGCACTGAGCACACAGCACCCTGAGGACTGAGCACCCAGCGCCCCGAGCACTGAGCACAGAGCACCCTGAGCACTGAGCACCCTGAGTACTGATCACTGAGCACCCTGAGTACTGAGCACTGAGCACCCTGAGTCCTGAGCACCCAGCACCCTGAGTACTGAGCACCCAGCACCCCGAGCACTGAGTACCCAGCACCCTGAGCACTGAGCACCCAGCACCCTGAGCACTGAGCACCCAGCACCCTGAGTACTGAGCACTGAGCACCCAGCACCCCGAGCACTGAGCACCCAGCACCCTGAGTACTGAGCACTGAGCACCCAGCACCCCGAGCACTGAGCACCCAGCACCCTGAGTACTGAGCACCCAGCACCCGAGTACTGAGCACCCAGCACCCTGAGTACTGAGCACCCAGCTCCCTGAGTACTGAGCACCCAGCACCCCGAGTACTGAGCACCCAGCACCCTGAGTACTGAGCACCCAGCACCCCGAGCACTAAGCACCCAGCACCCTGAGCACTGAGGACCCAGCACCCTGAGAACTGAGCACCCAGCAACCTGAGTACTGAGCACCGAGCACCCTGAGTACTGAGCACACAGCACCCTGAGTACTGAGCACCCAGCACACTGAGTACTGAGCACAAAGCTCCCTGAGCACTGATCACCCAGCACCCTGAGTACTGAGCACCGAGTACCCTGAGTACTGAGCACCCAGCACCCTGAGCACTGAGCACCCAGCACCCTGAGTACTGAGCACTGAGCACCCAGCACACCGAGCACTGAGCACCCAGCACCCTGTGTACTGAGCACTGAGTACCCAGTACCCCAAGCACTGAGACCCAGCACCCTGAGCACTGAGCACCCAGCACCCCGAGTACTGAGCACCCAGCACCCCGAGCACTGAGCACCCAGCACCCCGAGCACTGAGCACCCAGCACCCCGAGCAATGAGCACCCAGCACCCTGAGTACTGAGCACCCAGCACCCCGAGTACTGAGCACGCAGCAACCTGAGCACCGAGCAGCCAGCACCCCGAGCACTGAGCACCCAGCACCGTGAGCACTGAGCACCCAGCACCCTGAGTACTGAGCACTGAGCACCCCGAGTACTGAGCACCCAGCACCCCGAGCACTGAGCTCCCAGCACCCTGAGTACTGAGCACCCAGCACCCTGAGCACTGAGCACCGAGCACCCTGAGCACTGAGCACACAGCACCCTGAGGACTGAGCACCCAGCGCCCCGAGCACTGAGCACAGAGCACCCTGAGCACTGAGCACCCTGAGTACTGATCACTGAGCACCCTGAGTACTGAGCACTGAGCACGCTGAGTCCTGAGCACCCAGCCCCCTGAGTACTGAGCACCCAGCACCCCGAGCACTGAGTACCCAGCACCCTGAGCACTGAGCACCCAGCACCCTGAGCACTGAGCACCCAGCACCCTGAGTACTGAGCACTGAGCACCCAGCACCCCGAGCACTGAGCACCCAGCACCCTGAGTACTGAGCACTGAGCACCCAGCACCCCGAGCACTGAGCACCCAGCACCCTGAGTACTGAGCACCCAGCACCCGAGTACTGAGCACCCAGCACCCTGAGTACTGAGCACCCAGCTCCCTGAGTACTGAGCACCCAGCACCCCGAGTACTGAGCACCCAGCACCCTGAGTACTGAGCACCCAGCACCCCGAGCACTAAGCACCCAGCACCCTGAGCACTGAGGACCCAGCACCCTGAGCACTGAGCACCCAGCACCCTGTGTACTGAGCACCGAGCACCCTGAGTACTGAGCACCCAGCACCCTGAGTACTGAGCACCCAGCACACTGAGTACTGAGCACAAAGCTCCCTGAGCACTGATCACCCAGCACCCTGAGTACTGAGCACCGAGTACACTGAGTACTGAGCACCCAGCACCCTGAGCACTGAGCACCCAGCACCCTGAGTACTGAGCACTGAGCACCCAGCACCCCGAGCACTGAGCACCCAGCACCCTGTGTACTGAGCACTGTGTACCCAGTACCCCAAGCACTGAGACCCAGCACCCTGTGTACTGAGCACTGTGTACCCAGTACCCCAAGCACTGAGCACCCAGCAACCTGAGTACTGAGCACCGAGCACCCCGAGCACTGAGCACCCAGCACCCTGAGCACTGAGCTCCCTGAGGACTGAGCACCCAGCACCCTGAGTACTGAGCACCCAGCACCCCGAGCACTGAGCACCCAGCACCCTGAGTACTGAGCACCCTGAGTGCTTAGCACCAAGCACCCTGAGTACGGAGCACCCAGCACCCTGAGCACTGAGCACCCAGCACCCTGAGTACTGAGCACCCAGCACCCTGAGTACTTAGCACCCAGCACCTGAGCACTGAGCACCCAGCACCCTGAGTTCTGAGCACCGAGCACCCTGAGTACTGAGCACCCAGCACCCTGAGCACTGAGCACCCAGCACCCCGAGCACTGAGCACCCAGCACTCTGAGTACTGAGCACCGAGCACCCCGAGCACTGAGCACCCAGCACCCTGAGCACTGAGCACCGAGCACCCTGAGTACTGAGGACCCAGCACCCTGAGCACTGAGCAACCAGCACCCTGAGTACTGAGCACCCAGCACCCTGAGCACTGTGAACCCAGCACCCTGAGTACTGAGCACCGAGCACCCCGAGCACTGAGCACCCAGCACCCTGAGTACTGAGCACCCAGCACCAAAAGTACTGAGCACCGAGCATCCTGAGCACTGAGCACCGAGCACCCCGAGCACTGAGCACCCAGCACCCTGAGTACTGAGCACCCAGCACCAAGAGTACTGAGCAGCGAGCACCCCGAGCACTGAGCACCCAGCACCCTGTGTAATGAGCACCCAGCTCCCCGAGTACTGAGCACCCAGCACCCTGAGTACTGAGCACCCAGCACCCTGAGTACTGAGCACCCTGAGTGCTGAGCACCCAGCACCCTGAGTACTGAGCACCCAGCACCCTGAGCACTGAGCACCCAGCACCCTGAGTACTGAGCACCCAGCACCCTGAGTACTTAGCACCCAGCACCAGAGCACTGAGCACCCAGCACCCTGAGTTCTGAGCACCGAGCACCCTGAGTACTGAGCACCCAGCACCCTGAGTACTGAGCACCCAGCACCCTGAGTACAGAGCACCAAGCACCCCGAGTACTGAGCACCCAGCAAGCTGAGCACTGTGCACCCAGCACCCCGAGCACTGAGCACCCATCACCCTGAGTACTGAGCACCGAGCACCCCGAGCACTGAGCACCCAGCACCCTGAGCACTGAGCACCCAGCACCCTGAGTACTGAGCACACAGCACCCTGAGCACTGAGCACAAAGCACGCTGAGTACTGAGCACCCTGAGTACTGAGCACCGAGGACCCTGAGCACTGAGCACCCAGCACCCTGAGCACTGAGCACCCAGCACCCTGAGAATGAGCACCGAGCACCCCGAGCACTGAGCACCGAGCACCCCGAGCACTGAGCACCCAGCACCCGAGCACTGAGCACCCAGCACCCCGAGCACTGAGCACCCAGCACCCCGAGCACTGAGCACCCAGCACCCCGAGCACTGAGCACCCAGCACCCCGAGTACTCAGCACCCAGCACCCTGAGCACTGAGCACCCAGCACCCTGAGCACTGAGCTCAAAGCACGCTGAGTAATGAGCACTGAACACCCTGAGCACTGAGCACAAAGCACTCTGAGTACTGAGCACTGAGCAACCTGAGTACTGAGCACTGAGCACCGAGCAGCCTGAGTACTGAGCACCCTGAGGACTGAGCACCCAGCACCCTGAGTACTGAGCACCCAGCACCCAGAGCACTGAGCACCGAGCACCCTGTGTACTGAACACCCAGCACCCTGAGCACTGAGCACTGAGCACCCAGCACCCTGAGCACTGAGCACTGAGCACCCAGCACCCCGAGCACTGAGCACCCAGCACCCTGAGCACCCAGCACCGTGAACACTGAGCACCCTGAGCACTGAGCACCCTGAGCACTGAGCACTGAGCACCCAGCACCCTGAGTACTGAGCACTGAGCAATCAGCACCCTGAGTACTGAGCACCCAGCACCCTGAGTACTGAGCACCCAGCACCCCGAGCACTGAGCACTGAGCAACCTGAGTACTGAGCACTGAGCACCCTTAGTACTGAGCACCGAGCACCCTGAGTACTGAGCACCCAGCACCCTGAGCACTGAGCACGGAGCACCCCGAGGACTGAGCACCCAGCACCGTGAGCACTGAGCACCCAGCACCTTGAGTACTGAGCACCGAGCACCACGAGCACTGAGCACCCAGCACCCTGAGTAATGAGCACCCACCAACCCGAGCACTGAGCACCCAGCACCCTGAGTACTGAGCACCCAGCACCCTGAGCACTGAGCACCCAGCACCCTGAGTACTGAGCACCCAGCACCCTGAGCACTGAGCACAAAGCACGCTGAGTACTGAGCACCCTGAGTACTGAGCAGCGAGGACCCTGAGCACTGAGCACCCAGCACCCTGAGCACTGAGCACCCAGCACCCCGAGAATGAGCACCCAGCACCCTGAGTACTGAGAACCGAGCACCCTGAGTACTGAGCACCCAGCACGCTGAGCACTGAGCAACCAGCACCCCGAGTACTGAGCACCCAGCACCCCGAGCACTGAGCACCCAGCACTCCGAGAATGAGCACCCAGCACCCTGAGTACTGAGCACCCAGCACCCTGAGTACTGAGCACCCAGCACCCCGAGCACTGAGCACCCTGAATACTGAGCACCCAGCACCCTGAGTACTGTGCACTAAGCACCCAGAGGGCTGAGAACCCAGGACCCCGAGCACTGAGTACTGAGCACCCAGCACCCCGAGCACTGAGCACCCAGCACCCTGAGTACTGAGCACCCAGCACCCTGAGTACTGAGCAACCAGAGCACTGAGCACCCAGCACCCTGAGTACTGAGCACCCTGAGGACTGAGCACCGATCACCCTGAGTACTGAGCACCGAGCACCCTGAGTACTGAGCACCCAGCACCCTGAGCACTGAGCACCCAGCACCCTGAGTACTGAGCAGCGAGCACCCTGAGTACTGAGCACCCAGCACCCTGAGTACTGAGCACTGAGCACCCCGAGTACTGAGCACCCAGCACCCTGAGCACTCAGCACCCAGCACCCCGAGCACTGAGCACCCAGCACCCTGAGTACTGAGCTCCCAGCACCCCGAGCCCTGAGCACCCAGCACCCTGAGTACTGAGCACCCTGAGTACTGAGCACCGATCACCCTGAGCACTGAGCACAAAGCACCCTGAGTACTGAGCACCCAACGTACTGAGCACCGAGCACACCGAGTACTGAGCACCCAGCAACCTGAGCACCGAGCACCCAGCACCCCGAGCACAGAGCACCCAGCACCCTGAGCACTGAACACCCAGCACCCTGAGTACTGAGCACCGAGCACCCCGAGTACTGAGCACCCAGCACCCCGAGCACTGAGCACCGAGCACCCCGAGCACTGAGCACCCAGCACCCTGAGCAATGAGCACCCAGCACCCCGAGCACTGAGCACCCAGCACCCCGAGCACTGAGCACCCAGCACCCCGAGCACTGAGCACCCAGCACCCCGAGCACTATGCACCCAGCACCCCGAGTACTCAGCACCCAGCACCCTGAGCACTGAGCACCCAGCACCCTGAGCACTGAGCACAAAGCACGCTGAGTACTGAGCACTGAACACCCTGAGCACTGAGCACAAAGCACTCTGAGTACTGAGCACTGAGCACCCTGAGTACTGAGCACTGAGCACCGAGCACCCTGAGTACTGAGCACCCTGAGGACTGAGCACCCAGCACCCTGAGTACTGAGCACCCAGCACCCAGAGCACTGAGCACCGAGCACCCTGAGTACTGAACACCCAGCACCCTGAGCACTGAGCACTGAGCACCCAGCACCCTGAGCACTGAGCACTGAGCACCCAGCACCCCGAGCACTGAGCACCCAGCACCCTGAGCACCCAGCACCGTGAACACTGAGCACCCTGAGCACTGAGCACCCTGAGCACTGATCACTGAGCACCCAGCACCCTGAGTACTGAGCACCCAACAATCTAAGCACTGAGCACCCAGCACGCTGAGTACTGAGCACTGAGCACCCAGCACCCTGAGTACTGAGCACCCAGCATCCTGAGTACTGAGCACCCAGCACCCCGAGCACTGAGCACTGAGCAACCTGAGTACTGAGCACCCAGCACCCTGAGCACTGAGCACGGAGCACCCCGAGGACTGAGCACCCAGCACCGTGAGCACTGAGCACCAGGCACCTTGAGTACTGAGCACCGAGCACCCCGAGCACTGAGCACCCAGCACCCTGAGTAATGAGCACCCACCAACCCGAGCACTGAGCACCCAGCACCTTGAGTACTGAGAACCCAGCACCCTGAGTACTGAGCACTGAGCACCCTGAGCACTGAGCACCCAGCACCCTGAGTACTGAGCACCCAGCAACCTGAGTACTGAGCACCGAGCACCCCGAGCACTGAGCACCCAGCACCCTGAGCACTGAGCACCCTGAGGACTGAGCACCCAGCACCCTGAGTACTGAGCACCCAGCACCCTGAGTACTGAACACCCAGCATCCTGAGTACTGAGCACCGATCACCCTGAGCACTGAGCATCCAGCACCCCGAGCACTGAGCACCCAGCACCCTGAGTACTGAGCACCCTGAGTACTGAGTACCCAGCACCCCGAGCACTGAGCACCCAGCACCCTGAGTACTGAGCACCCTGAGTGCTGAGCACCCAGCACCCTGAGTTCTGAGCACCGAGCACACTGAGTACTGAGCACCCAGCACCCTGAGTACTGAGCACCCAGCACCCTGAGTACTGAGCACCGAGCACCCCGAGTACTGAGCACCCAGCACCCTGAGCACTGAGCACCCAGCACCCCGAGCACTGAGCACCCAGCACCCTGAGTACTGAGCACTGAGCACCCCGAGCACTGAGCACCCAGCACCCTGAGCACTGAGCACCCAGCACCCTGAGTACTGAGCACCCAGCACCATGAGTACTGAGCACACAGCACCCTGAGCACTGAGCACCCAGCAACCTGAGTACTGAGCACCCAGCACCCTGAGCACTGAGCACCCAGCACCCTGAGTACTGAGCACCGAGCACCCCGAGCACTGAGCACCCAGCACCCTGAGTACTGAGCACCCAGCACCAAAAGTACTGAGCACCGAGCATCCTGAGCACTGAGCACCGAACACCCCGAGCACTGAGCACCCAGCACCCTGAGTACTGAGCACCCAGCACCAAGAGTACTGAGCAATGAGCACCCCGATCACTGAGCACCCAGCACCCTGTGTAATGAGCACCCAGCACCCCGAGTACTGAGCACTGAGCACCGTGAGTACTGAGCACCCAGCACCCTGAGTACTGAGCACCCAGCACCCTGAGCACTGAGCACAAAGCACGCTGAGTACTGAGCACACTGAGTACTGAGCACCGAGGACCCTGAGCACTGAGCACCCAGCACCCTGAGCACTGAGCACCCAGCACCCCGAGAATGAGCACCCAGCACCCTGAGTACTAAGAACCGAGCACCCTGAGTACTGAGCACCCAGCACGCTGAGCACTGAGCAACCAGCACCCCGAGTACTGAGCACCCAGCACCCAGAGCACTGAGCACCCAGCACCCCGAGAATGAGAACCCAGCACCCTGAGTACTGAGCACCCAGCACCCTGAGTACTGAGCACCCAGCACCCCGAGCACTGAGCACCCTGAATACTGAGCACCCAGCACCCTGAGTACTGTGCACTAAGCACCCAGAGGGCTGAGAACCCAGGACCCCGAGCACTGAGTACTGAGCACCCAGCACCCTGAGTACTGAGCACCGAGCTCCACGAGCACTGAGCACCCTGAGTACTGAGCACCCAGCACCCTGAGTACTGAGCACCCAGCACCCTGAGCACTGAGCACCCAGCACCCTGAGTACTGAGCACCCAGCACCCCGAGCCCTGAGCACCCAGCACCCTGAGTACTGAGCACCCAGCACCCTGAGTACTGAGCAACCAGAGCACTGAGCACCCAACACCCTGAGTACTGAGCACCCTGAGGACTGAGCACCGATCACCCTGAGCACTGAGCACCGAGCACCCTGAGTACTGAGCACCCAGCACGCTGAGCACTGAGCACCCAGCACCCTGAGTACTGAGCAGCGAGCACCCTGAGTACTGAGCACCCAGCACCCTGAGTACTGAGCACCCAGCACCCTGAGTACTGAGCACCGAGCACCCCGAGTACTGAGCACCCAGCACCCTGAGCACTCAGCACCCAGAACCCCGAGCACTGAGCACCCAGCACCCTGAGTACTGAGCTCCCAGCACCCCGAGCCCTGAGCACCCAGCACCCTGAGTACTGAGCACCCTGAGTACTGAGCACCGATCACCCTGAGCACTGAGCACCCAGCACCCTGAGTACTGAGCACCCAATGTACTGAGCACCGAGCACACCGAGCACTGAGCACCCAGCACCCTGAGAACTGAGCACCGAGCACCCTGAGCACTGAGCACCCAGCACCCTGAGTACTGAGCACCGAGCACCCCGAGCACTGAGCACCCAGCGCCCCGAGCACTGAGCACCCAGCACCCCGAGCACTGAGCACCCAGCACCCGTAGCACTGAGCACCCAGCACCCCGAGCAATGAGCACCCAGCACCCTGAGTACTGAGCAACCAGCACCCCGAGTACTGAGCACCCAGCAACCTGAGCACCGAGCACCCAGCACCCCGAGCATTGAGCACCCAGCACCCTGAGCACTGAACACCCAGCACCCTGAGTACTGAGCACCGAGCACAACGAGGACTGAGCACCCTGAGGACTGAGCACCCAGCACCCTGAGTACTGAGCACCCAGCACCCAGAGCACTGAGCACCGAGCACCCTGAGTACTGAACACCCAGCACCCTGAGCACTGAGCACTGAGCACCCAGCACCCTGAGCACTGAGCACTGAGCACCCAGCACCCCGAGCACTGAGCACCCAGCACCCTGAGCACCCAGCACCGTGAACACTGAGCACACTGAGCACTGAGCACCCTGAGCACTGAGCACTGAGCACCCAGCACCCTGAGTACTGAGCACCCAGCACCCTGAGTACTGAGCACCCAGCACCCCGAGCACTGAGCACTGAGCAACCTGAGTACTGAGCACTGAGCACCCTTAGTACTGAGCACCGAGCACCCTGAGTACTGAGCACCCAGCACCCTGAACACTGAGCACGGAGCACCCCGAGGACTGAGCACCCAGCACCGTGAGCACTGAGCACCAGGCACCTTGAGTACTGAGCACCGAGCACCCCGAGCACTGAGCACCCAGCACCCTGAGTAATGAGCACCCACCAACCCGAGCACTGAGCACCCAGCACCCTGAGTACTGAGCACCCAGCACCCTGAGTACTGAGCACTGAGCACCCTGAGCACTGAGCACCCAGCACCCTGAGTACTGAGCACCCAGCAACCTGAGTACTGAGCACTCAGCAACCTGAGTACTGAGCACCCAGCACCCTGAGCACTGAGCACCCAGCACCCTGAGTACTGAGCACCGAGCACCCCGAGCACTGTGCACCCAGCACCCTGAGTACTGAGCACCCAGCACCAAAAGTACTGAGCACCGAGCATCCTGAGCACTGAGCACCGAGCACCCCGAGCACTGAGCACCCAGCACCCTGAGTACTGAGCACCCAGCACCAAGAGTACTGAGCAGCGAGCACCCCGAGCACTGAGCACCCAGCACCCTGTGTAATGAGCACCCAGCACCCCGAGTACTGAGCACCCAGCACCGTGAGTACTGAGCACCCAGCACCCTGAGTACTGAGCACCCAGCACCCTGAGCACTGAGCACAAAGCACGCTGAGTACTGAGCACACTGAGTACTGAGCACCGAGGACCCTGAGCACTGAGCACCCAGCACCCTGAGCACTGAGCACCCAGCACCCCGAGAATGAGCACCCAGCACCCTGAGTACTGAGAAGCGAGCACCCTGAGTATTGAGCACCCAGCACGCTGAGCACTGAGCAACCAGCACCCCGAGTACTGCGCACCCAGCACCCAGAGCACTGAGCACCCAGCACCCCGAGAATGAGCACCCAGCACCCTGAGTACTGAGCACCCAGCACCCTGAGTACTGAGCACCCAGCACCCCGAGCACTGAGCACCCTGAATACTGAGCACCCAGCACCCTGAGTACTGTGCACTAAGCACCCAGAGGGCTGAGAACCCAGGACCCCGAGCACTGAGTACTGAGTACCCAGCACCCTGAGTACTGAGCACCGAGCTCCACGAGCACTGAGCACAATGAGTACTGAGCACCCAGCACCCTGAGTACTGAGCACCCAGCACCCCGAGCCCTGAGCACCCAGCACCCTGATTACTGAGCAACCAGCACCCTGAGTACTGAGCAACCAGAGCACTGAGCACCCAGCACCCTGAGTACTGAGCACCCAATGTACTGAGCACCAAGCACACCGAGCACTGAGCACCGAGCACCCTGAGTACTGAGCACCCAGCACCCTGAGCACTGAGCACCCAGCACCCTGAGTACTGAGCACCGAGCACCCCGAGCACTGAGCACCCAGCGCCCTGAGCACTGAGCACCCAGCACCCTGAGTACTGAGCACCGAGCACCCTGAGCACTGAGCACCCAGCACCCTGAGTACTGAGCACCGAGCACCCCGAGCACTGAGCACCCAGCGCCCCGAGCACTGAGCACCCAGCACCCGTAGCACTGAGCACCCAGCACCCCGAGCAATGAGCACCCAGCACCCTGAGTACTGAGCACCCAGCACCCCGAGTACTGAGCACCCAGCAACCTGAGCACCGAGCACCCAGCACCCCGAGCATTGAGCACCGAGCACCCTGAGCACTGAACACCCAGCACCCTGAATACTGAGCACCGAGCACCCCGAGGACTGAGCACCCTGAGGACTGAGCACCCAGCACCCTGAGTACTGAGCACCCAGCACCCAGAGCACTGAGCACCGAGCACCCTGAGTACTGAACACCCAGCACCCTGAGCACTGAGCACTGAGCACCCAGCACCCTGAGCACTGAGCACTGAGCACCCAGCACCCCGAGCACTGAGCACCCAGCACCCTGAGCACCCAGCACCGTGAACACTGAGCACCCTGAGCACTGAGCACCCTGAGTACTGAGCACTGAGCACCCAGCACCCTGAGTACTGAGCACCCAGCACCCTGAGTACTGAGCACCCAGCACCCCGAGCACTGAGCACTGAGCAACCTGAGTACTGAGCACTGAGCACCCTTAGTACTGAGCACCGAGCACCCTGAGTACTGAGCACCCAGCACCCTGAGCACTGAGCACGGTGCACCCCGAGGACTGAGCACCCAGCACCGTGAGCACTGAGCACCAGGCACCTTGAGTACTGAGCACCGAGCACCCCGAGCACTGAGCACCCAGCACCCTGAGTAATGAGCACCCTCCAACCCGAGCACTGAGCACCCAGCACCCTGAGTACTGAGCACCCAGCACCCTGAGTACTGAGCACTGAGCACCCTGAGCACTGAGCACCCAGCACCCTGAGTACTGAGCACCCAGCAACCTGAGTACTGAGCACTCAGCAACCTGAGTACTGAGCACCGAGCACCCCGAGAACTGAGCACCCAGCACCCTGAGCACTGAGCACCCTGAGGACTGAGCACCCAGCACCCTGAGTACTGAGCACCCAGCACCCTGAGTACTGAGCACCCAGCATCCTGAGTACTGAGCAGCGATCACCCTGAGCACTGAGCATCCAGCACCCCGAGCAGTGAGCACCCAGCACCCTGAGTACTGAGCACCCTGAGTACTGAGCACCCAGCACCCCGAGCACTGAGCACCCAGCACCCTGAGTACTGAGCACCCTGAGTGCTGAGCACCCAGCACCCTGAGCACTGAGCACCCAGCACCCTGAGTACTGAGCACCCAGCACCCTGAGTACTGAGCACCCAGCACCCCGAGCACTGAGCACTGAGCAACCTGAGTACTGAGAACTGAGCACCCTTAGTACTGAGCACCGAGCACCCTGAGTACTGAGCACCCAGCACCCTGAGCACTGAGCACGGAGCACCCCGAGGACTGAGCACCCAGCACCGTGAGCACTGAGCACCAGGCACCTTGAGTACTGAGCACCGAGCACCCCGAGCACTGAGCACCCAGCACCCTGAGTAATGAGCACCCACCAACCCGAGCACTGAGCACCCAGCACCCTGAGTACTGAGCACCCAGCACCCTGAGTACTGAGCACCCAGCACCCCGAGCAATGAGCACCCAGCACCCTGAGTACTGAGCACCCAGCACCCCGAGTACTGAGCACCCAGCACCCAGAGCACTGAGCACCGAGCACCCAGCACCCTGAGCACTGAGCACTTAGCACCCAGCACCCCGAGCACTGAGCACCCAGCACCCTGAGCACCCAGCACCGTGAACACTGAGCACCCTGAGCACTGAGCACCCTGAGTACTGAGCACTGAGCACCCAGCACCCTGAGTACTGAGCACCCAGCACCCTGAGTACTGAGCACCCAGCACCCCGAGCACTGAGCACTGAGCAACCTGAGTACTGAGCACTGAGCACCCTTAGTACTGAGCACCGAGCACCCTGAGTACTGAGCACCCAGCACCCTGAGCACTGAGCACGGAGCACCCCGAGGACTGAGCACCCAGCACCGTGAGCACTGAGCACCAGGCACCTTGAGTACTGAGCACCGAGCACCCCGAGCACTGAGCACCCAGCACCCTGAGTAATGAGCACCCACCAACCCGAGCACTGAGCACCCAGCACCCTGAGTACTGAGCACCCAGCACCCTGAGTACTGAGCACTGAGCACCCTGAGCACTGAGCACCCAGCACCCTGAGTACTGAGCACCCAGCAACCTGAGTACTGAGCACTCAGCAACCTGAGTACTGAGCACCGAGCACGCCGAGAACTGAGCACCCAGCACCCTGAGCACTGAGCACCCTGAGGACTGAGCACCCAGCACCCTGAGTACTGAGCACCCAGCACCCTGAGTACTGAGCACCCAGCATCCTGAGTACTGAGCACCGATCACCCTGAGCACTGAGCATCCAGCACCCCGAGCACTGAGCACCCAGCACCCTGAGTACTGAGCACCCTGAGTACTGAGCACCCAGCACCCCGAGCACTGAGCACCCAGCACCCTGAGTACTGAGCACCCTGAGTGCTGAGCACCCAGCACCCTGAGCACTGAGCACCCAGCACCCTGAGTACTGAGCACCCAGCAACCTGAGTACTGAGCACCCAGCACCCCGAGCACTGAGCACTGAGCAACCTGAGTACTGAGCACTGAGCACCCTTAGTACTGAGCACCGAGCACCCTGAGTACTGAGCACCCAGCACCCTGAGCACTGAGCACGGAGAACCCCGAGGACTGAGCACCCAGCACCGTGAGTAATGAGCACCCACCAACCCGAGCACTGAGCACCCAGCACCCTGAGTACTGAGCACCCAGCACCCTGAGTACTGAGCACTGAGCACCCTGAGCACTGAGAACCCAGCACCCTGAGTACTGAGCACCCAGCAACCTGAGTACTGAGCACTCAGCAACCTGAGTACTGAGCACCCAGCACCCTGAGCACTGAGCACCCAGCACCCTGAGTACTGAGCACCGAGCACCCCGAGCACTGAGCACCCAGCACCCTGAGTACTGAGCACCCAGCACCAAAAGTACTGAGCACCGAGCATCCTGAGCACTGAGCACCGAGCACCCCGAGCACTGAGCACCCAGCACCCTGAGTACTGAGCACCCAGCACCAAGAGTACTGAGCAGCGAGCACCACGAGCACTGAGCACCCAGCACCCTGTGTAATGAGCACCCAGCACCCCGAGTACTGAGCACCCAGCACCGTGAGTACTGAGCACCCAGCACCCTGAGTACTGAGCACCCAGCACCCTGAGCACTGAGCACAAAGCACGCTGAGTACTGAGCACACTGAGTACTGAGCACCGAGGACCCTGAGCACTGAGCACCCAGCACCCTGAGCACTGAGCACCCAGCACCCCGAGAATGAGCACCCAGCACCCTGAGTACTGAGAACCGAGCACCCTGAGTATTGAGCACCCAGCACGCTGAGCACTGAGCAACCAGCACCCCGAGTACTGCGCACCCAGCACCCAGAGCACTGAGCACCCAGCACCCCGAGAATGAGCACCCAGCACCCTGAGTACTGAGCACCCAGCACCCTGAGTACTGAGCACCCAGCACCCTGAGCACTGAGCACCCTGAATACTGAGCACCCAGCACCCTGAGTACTGTGCACTAAGCACCCAGAGGGCTGAGAACCCAGGACCCCGAGCACTGAGTACTGAGTACCCAGCACCCTGAGTACTGAGCACCGAGCTCCACGAGCACTGAGCACCCTGAGTACTGAGCACCCAGCACCCTGAGTACTGAGCACCCAGCACCCCGAGCCCTGAGCACCCAGCACCCTGATTACTGAGCAACCAGCACCCTGAGTACTGAGCAACCAGAGCACTGAGCACCCAGCACCCTGAGTACTGAGCACCCAATGTACTGAGCACCGAGCACACCGAGCACTGAGCACCGAGCACCCTGAGTACTGAGCACCCAGCACCCTGAGCACTGAGCACCCAGCACCCTGAGTACTGAGCACCGAGCACCCCGAGCACTGAGCACCCAGCGCCCCGAGCACTGAGCACCCAGCACCCTGAGTACTGAGCACCGAGCACCCTGAGCACTGAGCACCCAGCACCCTGAGTACTGAGCACCGAGCACCCCGAGCACTGAGCACCCAGCGCCCCGAGCACTGAGCACCCAGCACCCGTAGCACTGAGCACCCAGCACCCCGAGCAATGAGCACCCAGCACCCTGAGTACTGAGCACCCAGCACCCCGAGTACTGAGCACCCAGCAACCTGAGCACCGAGCACCCAGCACCCCGAGCATTGAGCACCCAGCACCCTGAGCACTGAACACCCAGCACCCTGAATACTGAGCACCGAGCACCCCGAGGACTGAGCACCCTGAGGACTGAGCACCCAGCACCCTGAGTACTGAGCACCCAGCACCCAGAGCACTGAGCACCGAGCACCCTGAGTACTGAACACCCAGCACCCTGAGCACTGAGCACTGAGCACCCAGCACCCTGAGCACTGAGCACTGAGCACCCAGCACCCAGAGCACTGAGCACCCAGCACCCTGAGCACCCAGCACCGTGAACACTGAGCACCCTGAGCACTGAGCACCCTGAGTACTGAGCACTGAGCACCCAGCACCCTGAGTACTGAGCACCCAGCACCCTGAGTACTGAGCACCCAGCACCCCGAGCACTGAGCACTGAGCAACCTGAGTACTGAGCACTGAGCACCCTTAGTACTGAGCACCGAGCACCCTGAGTACTGAGCACCCAGCACCCTGAGCACTGAGCACGGAGCACCCCGAGGACTGAGCACCCAGCACCGTGAGCACTGAGCACCAGGCACCTTGAGTACTGAGCACCGAGCACCCCGAGCACTGAGCACCCAGCACCCTGAGTAATGAGCACCCACCAACCCGAGCACTGAGCACCCAGCACCCTGAGTACTGAGCACCCAGCACCCTGAGTACTGAGCACTGAGCACCCTGAGCACTGAGCACCCAGCACCCTGAGTACTGAGCACCCAGCAACCTGAGTACTGAGCACTCAGCAACCTGAGTACTGAGCACCGAGCACCCCGAGCACTGAGCACCCAGCACCCTGAGCACTGAGCACCCTGAGGACTGAGCACCCAGCACCCTGAGTACTGAGCACCCAGCACCCTGAGTACTGAGCACCCAGCATCCTGAGTACTGAGCACCGATCACCCTGAGCACTGAGCATCCAGCACCCCGAGCACTGAGCACCCAGCACCCTGAGTACTGAGCACCCTGAGTACTGAGCACCCAGCACCCCGAGCACTGAGCACCCAGCACCCTGAGTACTGAGCACCCTGAGTGCTGAGCACCCAGCACCCTGAGTACTGAGCACCCAGCACCCTGCGCACTGAGCACCCAGCACCCTGAGTACTGAGCACCCAGCACCCTGAGTACTAAGCACCCAGCACCTGAGCACTGAGCACCCAGCACCCTGAGTTCTGAGCACCGAGCACCCTGAGTACTGAGCACCCAGCACCCTGAGTACTGAGCACCCAGCACCCTGAGTACTGAGCACCGAGCACCCCGAGTACTGAGCACCCAGCACCCTGAGCACTGAGCACCCAGCACCCCGAGCACTGAGCACCCAGCACCCTGAGTACTGAGCACCGAGCACCCCGAGCACTGAGCACCCAGCACCCTGAGCACTGAGCACCCAGCACCCTGAGTACTGATCACCCAGCACCCTGAGTACTGAGCACCGAGCACCCCGAGCACTGAGCACCCAGCACCCTGAGTACTGAGCACCCCACACCAAAAGTACTGAGCACCGAGCATCCTGAGCACTGAGCACCGAGCACCCCGAGCACTGAGCACCCAGCACCCTGAGTACTTAGCACCCAGCACCAAGAGTACTGAGCACCGAGCACCCCGAGCACTGAGCACCCAGCACCCTGTGTAATGAGCACCCAGCACCCCGAGTACTGAGCACCCAGCACCGTGAGTACTGAGCACCCAGCACCCTGAGCACTGAGCACAAAGCACGCTGAGTACTGAGCACACTGAGTACTGAGCACCAAGGACCCTGAGCACTGATCACCCAGCACCCTGAGCACTGAGCACCCAGCACCCCGAGAATGAGCACAGAGCACCCTGAGTACTGAGAACCGAGCACCCTGAGTACTGAGCACCCAGCACGCTGAGCACTGAGCAACCAGCACCCCGAGTACTGAGCACCCAGCACCCAGAGCACTGAGCACCCAGCACCCCGAGAATGAGCACCCAGCACCCTGAGTACTGAGCACCCAGCACCCTGAGTACTGAGCACCCAGCACCCCGAGCACTGAGCACCCTGAATACTGAGCACCCAGCACCCTGAGTACTGTGCACTAAGCACCCAGAGGGCTGAGAACCCAGGACCCCGAGCACTGAGTACTGAGCACCCAGCACCCTGAGTACTGAGCACCGAGCTCCCCGAGCACTGAGCACCCTGAGTACTGAGAACCGAGCACCCTGAGTACTGAGCACCCAGCACGCTGAGCACTGAGCAACCAGCACCCCGAGTACTGAGCACCCAGCACCCAGAGCACTGAGCACCCAGCACCCCGAGAATGAGCACCCAGCAACCTGAGTACTGTGCACCGAGCACCCCGAGCACTGAGCACCCAGCACCGTGAGCACTGAGCACCCTGAGGACTGAGCACCCAGCACCCTGAGTACTGAGCACCCAGCACCCTGAGTACTGAGCACCCAGCATCCTGAGTACTGAGCACCGATCACCCTGAGCACTGAGCATCCAGCACCCCGAGCACTGAGCACCCAGCACCCTGAGTACTGAGCACCCAGCACCCCGAGCACTGAGCACTGAGCAACCTGAGTACTGAGCACTGAGCACCCTTAGTACTGAGCACCGAGCACCCTGAGTACTGAGCACCCAGCACCCTGAGCACTGAGCACGGAGCACCCCGAGGACTGAGCACCCAGCACCGTGAGCACTGAGCACCAGGCACCTTGAGTACTGAGCACCGAGCACCCCGAGCACTGAGCACCCAGCACCCTGAGTAATGAGCACCCACCAACCCGAGCACTGAGCACCCAGCACCCTGAGTACTGAGCACCCAGCACCCTGAGTACTGAGCACTGAGCACCCTGAGCACTGAGCACCCAGCACCCTGAGTACTGAGCACCCAGCAACCTGAGTACTGAGCACTCAGCAATCTGAGTACTGAGCACCGAGCACCCCGAGCACTGAGCACCCAGCACCCTGAGCACTGAGCACCCTGAGGACTGAGCACCCAGCACCCTGAGTACTGAGCACCCAGCACCCTGAGTACTGAGCACCCAGCATCCTGAGTACTGAGCACCGATCACCCTGAGCACTGAGCATCCAGCACCCCGAGCACTGAGCACCCAGCACCCTGAGTACTGAGCACCCTGAGTACTGAGCACCCAGCACCCCGAGCACTGAGCACCCAGCACCCTGAGTACTGAGCACCCTGAGTGCTGAGCACCCAGCACCCTGAGTACTGAGCACCCAGCACCCTGCGCACTGAGCACCCAGCACCCTGAGTACTGAGCACCCAGCACCCTGAGTACTTAGCACCCAGCACCTGAGCACTGAGCACCCAGCACCCTGAGTTCTGAGCACCGAGCACCCTGAGTACTGAGCACCCAGCACCCTGAGTACTGAGCACCCAGCACCCTGAGTACTGAGCACCGAGCACCCCGAGTACTGAGCACCCAGCACCCTGAGCACTGAGCACCCAGCACCCCGAGCACTGAGCACCCAGCACCCTGAGTACTGAGCACCGAGCACCCCGAGCACTGAGCACCCAGCACCCTGAGCACTGAGCACCCAGCACCCTGAGTACTGAGCACCCAGCACCCTGAGTACTGAGCACCGAGCACCCCGAGCACTGAGCACCCAGCACCCTGAGTACTGAGCACCCCGCACCAAAAGTACTGAGCACCGAGCATCCTGAGCACTGAGCACCGAGCACCCCGAGCACTGAGCACCCAGCACCCTGAGTACTGAGCACCCAGCACCAAGAGTACTGAGCACCGAGCACCCCGAGCACTGAGCACCCAGCACCCTGTGTAATGAGCACCCAGCTCCCCGAGTACTGAGCACCCAGCACCGTGAGTACTGAGCACCCAGCACCCTGAGCACTGAGCACAAAGCACGCTGAGTACTGAGCACACTGAGTACTGAGCACCAAGGACCCTGAGCACTGAGCACCCAGCACCCTGAGCACTGAGCACCCAGCACCCCGAGAATGAGCACAGAGCACCCTGAGTACTGAGAACCGAGCACCCTGAGTACTGAGCACCCAGCACGCTGAGCACTGAGCAACCAGCACCCCGAGTACTGAGCACCCAGCACCCAGAGCACTGAGCACCCAGCACCCCGAGAATGAGCACCCAGCACCCTGAGTACTGAGCACCCAGCACCCTGAGTACTGAGCACCCAGCACCCCGAGCACTGAGCACCCTGAATACTGAGCACCCAGCACCCTGAGCACTGAGCACCCAGCACCCTGAGTACTGAGCACCCAGCACCCCGAGCACTGAGCACCCAGCACCCTGAGTACTGAGCACCCAGCACCCTGAGTACTGAGCAACCAGAGCACTGAGCACCCAGCACCGTGAGCACTGAGCACCAGGCACCTTGAGTACTGAGCACCGAGCACCCCGAGCACTGAGCACCCAGCACCCTGAGTAATGAGCACCCACCAACCCGAGCACTGAGCACCCAGCACCCTGAGTACTGAGCACCCAGCACCCTGAGTACTGAGCACTGAGCACCCTGAGCACTGAGCACCCAGCACCCTGAGTACTGAGCACCCAGCAACCTGAGTACTGAGCACTCAGCAACCTGAGTACTGTGCACCGAGCACCCCGAGCACTGAGCACCCAGCACCGTGAGCACTGAGCACCCTGAGGACTGAGCACCCAGCACCCTGAGTACTGAGCACCCAGCACCCTGAGTACTGAGCACCCAGCATCCTGAGTACTGAGCACCGATCACCCTGAGCACTGAGCATCCAGCACCCCGAGCACTGAGCACCCAGCACCCTGAGTACTGAGCACCCAGCACCAAGAGTACTGAGCAGCGAGCACCCCGAGCACTGAGCACCCAGCACCCTGTGTAATGAGCACCCAGCACCCCGAGTACTGAGCACCCAGCACCGTGAGTACTGAGCACCCAGCACCCTGAGTACTGAGCACCCAGCACCCTGAGCACTGAGCACAAAGCACGCTGAGTACTGAGCACACTGAGTACTGAGCACCGAGGACCCTGAGCACTGAGCACCCAGCACCCTGAGCACTGAGCACCCAGCACCCCGAGAATGAGCACCAAGCACCCTGAGTACTGAGAACCGAGCACCCTGAGTATTGAGCACCCAGCACGCTGAGCACTGAGCAACCAGCACCCCGAGTACTGCGCACCCAGCACCCAGAGCACTGAGCACCCAGCACCCCGAGAATGAGCACCCAGCACCCTGAGTACTGAGCACCCAGCACCCTGAGTACTGAGCACCCAGCACCCCGAGCACTGAGCACCCTGAATACTGAGCACCCAGCACCCTGAGTACTGTGCACTAAGCACCCAGAGGGCTGAGAACCCAGGACCCTGAGCACTGAGTACTGAGTACCCAGCACCCTGAGTACTGAGCACCGAGCTCCACGAACACTGAGCACCCTGAGTACTGAGCACCCAGCACCCTGAGTACTGAGCACCCAGCACCCCGAGCCCTGAGCACCCAGCACCCTGATTACTGAGCAACCAGCACCCTGAGTACTGAGCAACCAGAGCACTGAGCACCCAGCACCCTGAGTACTGAGCACCCAATGTACTGAGCACCTAGCACACCGAGCACTGAGCACCGAGCACCCTGAGTACTGAGCACCCAGCACCCTGAGCACTGAGCACGGAGCACCCCGAGGACTGAGCACCCAGCACCGTGAGCACTGAGCACCAGGCACCTTGAGTACTGAGCACCGAGCACCCCGAGCACTGAGCACCCAGCACCCTGAGTAATGAGCACCCACCAACCCGAGCACTGAGCACCCAGCACCCTGAGTACTGAGCACCCAGCACCCTGAGTACTGAGCACTGAGCACCCTGAGCACTGAGCACCCAGCACCCTGAGTACTGAGCACCCAGCAACCTGAGTACTGAGCACTCAGCAATCTGAGTACTGAGCACCGAGCACCCCGAGCACTGAGCACCCAGCACCCTGAGCACTGAGCACCCTGAGGACTGAGCACCCAGCACCCTGAGTACTGAGCACCCAGCACCCTGAGTACTGAGCACCCAGCATCCTGAGTACTGAGCACCGATCACCCTGAGCACTGAGCATCCAGCACCCCGAGCACTGAGCACCCAGCACCCTGAGTACTGAGCACCCTGAGTACTGAGCACCCAGCACCCCGAGCACTGAGCACCCAGCACCCTGAGTACTGAGCACCCTGAGTGCTGAGCACCCAGCACCCTGAGTACTGAGCACCCAGCACCCTGCGCACTGAGCACCCAGCACCCTGAGTACTGAGCACCCAGCACCCTGAGTACTTAGCACCCAGCACCTGAGCACTGAGCACCCAGCACCCTGAGTTCTGAGCACCGAGCACCCTGAGTACTGAGCACCCAGCACCCTGAGTACTGAGCACCCAGCACCCTGAGTACTGAGCACCGAGCACCCCGAGTACTGAGCACCCAGCACCCTGAGCACTGAGCACCCAGCACCCCGAGCACTGAGCACCCAGCACCCTGAGTACTGAGCACCGAGCACCCCGAGCACTGAGCACCCAGCACCCTGAGCACTGAGCACCCAGCACCCTGAGTACTGAGCACCCAGCACCCTGAGTACTGAGCACCGAGCACCCCGAGCACTGAGCACCCAGCACCCTGAGTACTGAGCACCCCGCACCAAAAGTACTGAGCACCGAGCATCCTGAGCACTGAGCACCGAGCACCCCGAGCACTGAGCACCCAGCACCCTGAGTACTGAGCACCCAGCACCAAGAGTACTGAGCACCGAGCACCCCGAGCACTGAGCACCCAGCACCCTGTGTAATGAGCACCCAGCTCCCCGAGTACTGAGCACCCAGCACCGTGAGTACTGAGCACCCAGCACCCTGAGCACTGAGCACAAAGCACGCTGAGTACTGAGCACACTGAGTACTGAGCACCAAGGACCCTGAGCACTGAGCACCCAGCACCCTGAGCACTGAGCACCCAGCACCCCGAGAATGAGCACAGAGCACCCTGAGTACTGAGAACCGAGCACCCTGAGTACTGAGCACCCAGCACGCTGAGCACTGAGCAACCAGCACCCCGAGTACTGAGCACCCAGCACCCAGAGCACTGAGCACCCAGCACCCCGAGAATGAGCACCCAGCACCCTGAGTACTGAGCACCCAGCACCCTGAGTACTGAGCACCCAGCACCCCGAGCACTGAGCACCCTGAATACTGAGCACCCAGCACCCTGAGCACTGAGCACCCAGCACCCTGAGTACTGAGCACCCAGCACCCCGAGCACTGAGCACCCAGCACCCTGAGTACTGAGCACCCAGCACCCTGAGTACTGAGCAACCAGAGCACTGAGCACCCAGCACCGTGAGCACTGAGCACCAGGCACCTTGAGTACTGAGCACCGAGCACCCCGAGCACTGAGCACCCAGCACCCTGAGTAATGAGCACCCACCAACCCGAGCACTGAGCACCCAGCACCCTGAGTACTGAGCACCCAGCACCCTGAGTACTGAGCACTGAGCACCCTGAGCACTGAGCACCCAGCACCCTGAGTACTGAGCACCCAGCAACCTGAGTACTGAGCACTCAGCAACCTGAGTACTGTGCACCGAGCACCCCGAGCACTGAGCACCCAGCACCGTGAGCACTGAGCACCCTGAGGACTGAGCACCCAGCACCCTGAGTACTGAGCACCCAGCACCCTGAGTACTGAGCACCCAGCATCCTGAGTACTGAGCACCGATCACCCTGAGCACTGAGCATCCAGCACCCCGAGCACTGAGCACCCAGCACCCTGAGTACTGAGCACCCAGCACCAAGAGTACTGAGCAGCGAGCACCCCGAGCACTGAGCACCCAGCACCCTGTGTAATGAGCACCCAGCACCCCGAGTACTGAGCACCCAGCACCGTGAGTACTGAGCACCCAGCACCCTGAGTACTGAGCACCCAGCACCCTGAGCACTGAGCACAAAGCACGCTGAGTACTGAGCACACTGAGTACTGAGCACCGAGGACCCTGAGCACTGAGCACCCAGCACCCTGAGCACTGAGCACCCAGCACCCCGAGAATGAGCACCAAGCACCCTGAGTACTGAGAACCGAGCACCCTGAGTATTGAGCACCCAGCACGCTGAGCACTGAGCAACCAGCACCCCGAGTACTGCGCACCCAGCACCCAGAGCACTGAGCACCCAGCACCCCGAGAATGAGCACCCAGCACCCTGAGTACTGAGCACCCAGCACCCTGAGTACTGAGCACCCAGCACCCCGAGCACTGAGCACCCTGAATACTGAGCACCCAGCACCCTGAGTACTGTGCACTAAGCACCCAGAGGGCTGAGAACCCAGGACCCTGAGCACTGAGTACTGAGTACCCAGCACCCTGAGTACTGAGCACCGAGCTCCACGAACACTGAGCACCCTGAGTACTGAGCACCCAGCACCCTGAGTACTGAGCACCCAGCACCCCGAGCCCTGAGCACCCAGCACCCTGATTACTGAGCAACCAGCACCCTGAGTACTGAGCAACCAGAGCACTGAGCACCCAGCACCCTGAGTACTGAGCACCCAATGTACTGAGCACCGAGCACACCGAGCACTGAGCACCGAGCACCCTGAGTACTGAGCACCCAGCACCCTGAGCACTGAGCACCCAGCACCCTGAGTACTGAGCACCGAGCACCCCGAGCACTGAGCACCCAGCGCCCCGAGCACTGAGCACCCAGCACCCTGAGTACTGAGCACCGAGCACCCTGAGCACTGAGCACCCAGCACCCTGAGTACTGAGCACCGAGCACCCCGAGCACTGAGCACCCAGCGCCCCGAGCACTGAGCACCCAGCACCCGTAGCACTGAGCACCCAGCACCCCGAGCAATGAGCACCCAGCACCCTGAGTACTGAGCACCCAGCACCCCGAGTACTGAGCACCCAGCAACCTGAGCACCGAGCACCCAGCACCCCGAGCATTGAGCACCCAGCACCCTGAGCACTGAACACCCAGCACCCTGAATACTGAGCACCGAGCACCCCGAGGACTGAGCACCCTGAGGACTGAGCACCCAGCACCCTGAGTACTGAGCACCCAGCACCCAGAGCACTGAGCACCGAGCACCCTGAGTACTGAACACCCAGCACCCTGAGCACTGAGCACTGAGCACCCAGCACCCTGAGCACTGAGCACTGAGCACCCAGCACCCCGAGCACTGAGCACCCAGCACCCTGAGCACCCAGCACCGTGAACACTGAGCACCCTGAGCACTGAGCACCCTGAGTACTGAGCACTGAGCACCCAGCACCCTGAGTACTGAGCACCCAGCACCCTGAGTACTGAGCACCCAGCACCCCGAGCACTGAGCACTGAGCAACCTGAGTACTGAGCACTGAGCACCCTTAGTACTGAGCACCGAGCACCCTGAGTACTGAGCACCCAGCACCCTGAGCACTGAGCACGGAGCACCCCGAGGACTGAGCACCCAGCACCGTGAGCACTGAGCACCAGGCACCTTGAGTACTGAGCACCGAGCACCACGAGCACTGAGCACCCAGCACCCTGAGTAATGAGATACCCACCAACCCGAGAACTGAGCACCCAGCACCCTGAGTACTGAGCACCCAGCACCCTGAGTACTGAGCACTGAGCACCCTGAGCACTGAGCACCCAGCACCCTGAGTACTGAGCACCCAGCAACCTGAGTACTGAGCACTCAGCAACCTGAGTACTGAGCACCGAGCACCCCGAGCACTGAGCACCCAGCACCCTGAGCACTGAGCACCCTGAGTTCTGAGCACCGAGCACCCTGAGTACTGAGCACCCAGCACCCTGAGTACTGAGCACCCAGCACCCTGAGTACTGAGCACCGAGCACCCCGAGTACTGAGCACCCAGCACCCTGAGCACTGAGCACCCAGCACCCCGAGCACTGAGCACCCAGCACCCTGAGTACTGAGCACCGAGCACCCCGAGCACTGAGCACCCAGCACCCTGAGCACTGAGCACCCAGCACCCTGAGTACTGAGCACCCAGCACCCTGAGTACTGAGCACCGAGCACCCCGAGCACTGAGCACCCAGCACCCTGAGTACTGAGCACCCCGCACCAAAAGTACTGAGCACCGAGCATCCTGAGCACTGAGCACCGAGCACCCCGAGCACTGAGCACCCAGCACCCTGAGTACTGAGCACCCAGCACCAAGAGTACTGAGCACCGAGCACCCCGAGCACTGAGCACCCAGCACCCTGTGTAATGAGCACCCAGCACCCCGAGTACTGAGCACCCAGCACCGTGAGTACTGAGCACCCAGCACCCTGAGCACTGAGCACAAAGCACGCTGAGTACTGAGCACACTGAGTACTGAGCACCAAGGACCCTGAGCACTGAGCACCCAGCACCCTGAGCACTGAGCACCCAGCACCCCGAGAATGAGCACAGAGCACCCTGAGTACTGAGAACCGAGCACCCTGAGTACTGAGCACCCAGCACGCTGAGCACTGAGCAACCAGCACCCCGAGTACTGAGCACCCAGCACCCAGAACACTGAGCACCCAGCACCCCGAGAATGAGCACCCAGCACCCTGAGTACTGAGCACCCAGCACCCTGAGTACTGAGCACCCAGCACCCCGAGCACTGAGCACCCTGAATACTGAGCACCCAGCACCCTGAGCACTGAGCACCCAGCACCCTGAGTACTGAGCACCCAGCACCCCGAGCACTGAGCACCCAGCACCCTGAGTACTGAGCACCCAGCACCCTGAGTACTGAGCAACCAGAGCACTGAGCACCCAGCACCGTGAGCACTGAGCACCAGGCACCTTGAGTACTGAGCACCGAGCACCCCGAGCACTGAGCACCCAGCACCCTGAGTAATGAGCACCCACCAACCCGAGCACTGAGCACCCAGCACCCTGAGTACTGAGCACCCAGCACCCTGAGTACTGAGCACTGAGCACCCTGAGCACTGAGCACCCAGCACCCTGAGTACTGAGCACCCAGCAACCTGAGTACTGAGCACTCAGCAACCTGAGTACTGTGCACCGAGCACCCCGAGCACTGAGCACCCAGCACCGTGAGCACTGAGCACCCTGAGGACTGAGCACCCAGCACCCTGAGTACTGAGCACCCAGCACCCTGAGTACTGAGCACCCAGCATCCTGAGTACTGAGCACCGATCACCCTGAGCACTGAGCATCCAGCACCCCGAGCACTGAGCACCCAGCACCCTGAGTACTGAGCACCCAGCACCAAGAGTACTGAGCAGCGAGCACCCCGAGCACTGAGCACCCAGCACCCTGTGTAATGAGCACCCAGCACCCCGAGTACTGAGCACCCAGCACCGTGAGTACTGAGCACCCAGCACCCTGAGTACTGAGCACCCAGCACCCTGAGCACTGAGCACAAAGCACGCTGAGTACTGAGCACACTGAGTACTGAGCACCGAGGACCCTGAGCACTGAGCACCCAGCACCCTGAGCACTGAGCACCCAGCACCCCGAGAATGAGCACCAAGCACCCTGAGTACTGAGAACCGAGCACCCTGAGTATTGAGCACCCAGCACGCTGAGCACTGAGCAACCAGCACCCCGAGTACTGCGCACCCAGCACCCAGAGCACTGAGCACCCAGCACCCCGAGAATGAGCACCCAGCACCCTGAGTACTGAGCACCCAGCACCCTGAGTACTGAGCACCCAGCACCCCGAGCACTGAGCACCCTGAATACTGAGCACCCAGCACCCTGAGTACTGTGCACTAAGCACCCAGAGGGCTGAGAACCCAGGACCCCGAGCACTGAGTACTGAGTACCCAGCACCCTGAGTACTGAGCACCGAGCTCCACGAACACTGAGCACCCTGAGTACTGAGCACCCAGCACCCTGAGTACTGAGCACCCAGCACCCCGAGCCCTGAGCACCCAGCACCCTGATTACTGAGCAACCAGCACCCTGAGTACTGAGCAACCAGAGCACTGAGCACCCAGCACCCTGAGTACTGAGCACCCAATGTACTGAGCACCGAGCACACCGAGCACTGAGCACCGAGCACCCTGAGTACTGAGCACCCAGCACCCTGAGCACTGAGCACCCAGCACCCTGAGTACTGAGCACCGAGCACCCCGAGCACTGAGCACCCAGCGCCCCGAGCACTGAGCACCCAGCACCCTGAGTACTGAGCACCGAGCACCCTGAGCACTGAGCACCCAGCACCCTGAGTACTGAGCACCGAGCACCCCGAGCACTGAGCACCCAGCGCCCCGAGCACTGAGCACCCAGCACCCGTAGCACTGAGCACCCAGCACCCCGAGCAATGAGCACCCAGCACCCTGAGTACTGAGCACCCAGCACCCCGAGTACTGAGCACCCAGCAACCTGAGCACCGAGCACCCAGCACCCCGAGCATTGAGCACCCAGCACCCTGAGCACTGAACACCCAGCACCCTGAATACTGAGCACCGAGCACCCCGAGGACTGAGCACCCTGAGGACTGAGCACCCAGCACCCTGAGTACTGAGCACCCAGCACCCAGAGCACTGAGCACCGAGCACCCTGAGTACTGAACACCCAGCACCCTGAGCACTGAGCACTGAGCACCCAGCACCCTGAGCACTGAGCACTGAGCACCCAGCACCCCGAGCACTGAGCACCCAGCACCCTGAGCACCCAGCACCGTGAACACTGAGCACCCTGAGCACTGAGCACCCTGAGTACTGAGCACTGAGCACCCAGCACCCTTAGTACTGAGCACCCAGCACCCTGAGTACTGAGCACCCAGCACCCCGAGCACTGAGCACTGAGCAACCTGAGTACTGAGCACTGAGCACCCTTAGTACTGAGCACCGAGCACCCTGAGTACTGAGCACCCAGC
This sequence comes from Microtus oregoni, assembly GCF_018167655.1. Classification (NCBI taxonomy): domain Eukaryota; kingdom Metazoa; phylum Chordata; class Mammalia; order Rodentia; family Cricetidae; genus Microtus; species Microtus oregoni. The sequence goes on along the minus strand of NW_024543532.1, from coordinate 15,165 downwards.
ACCCTGAGCACTGAGCACGGAGCACCCCGAGGACTGAGCACCCAGCACCGTGAGCACTGAGCACCAGGCACCTTGAGTACTGAGCACCGAGCACCACGAGCACTGAGCACCCAGCACCCTGAGTAATGAGATACCCACCAACCCGAGAACTGAGCACCCAGCACCCTGAGTACTGAGCACCCAGCACCCTGAGTACTGAGCACTGAGCACCCTGAGCACTGAGCACCCAGCACCCTGAGTACTGAGCACCCAGCAACCTGAGTACTGAGCACTCAGCAACCTGAGTACTGAGCACCGAGCACCCCGAGCACTGAGCACCCAGCACCCTGAGCACTGAGCACCCTGAGTTCTGAGCACCGAGCACCCTGAGTACTGAGCACCCAGCACCCTGAGTACTGAGCACCCAGCACCCTGAGTACTGAGCACCGAGCACCCCGAGTACTGAGCACCCAGCACCCTGAGCACTGAGCACCCAGCACCCCGAGCACTGAGCACCCAGCACCCTGAGTACTGAGCACCGAGCACCCCGAGCACTGAGCACCCAGCACCCTGAGCACTGAGCACCCAGCACCCTGAGTACTGAGCACCCAGCACCCTGAGTACTGAGCACCGAGCACCCCGAGCACTGAGCACCCAGCACCCTGAGTACTGAGCACCCCGCACCAAAAGTACTGAGCACCGAGCATCCTGAGCACTGAGCACCGAGCACCCCGAGCACTGAGCACCCAGCACCCTGAGTACTGAGCACCCAGCACCAAGAGTACTGAGCACCGAGCACCCCGAGCACTGAGCACCCAGCACCCTGTGTAATGAGCACCCAGCACCCCGAGTACTGAGCACCCAGCACCGTGAGTACTGAGCACCCAGCACCCTGAGCACTGAGCACAAAGCACGCTGAGTACTGAGCACACTGAGTACTGAGCACCAAGGACCCTGAGCACTGAGCACCCAGCACCCTGAGCACTGAGCACCCAGCACCCCGAGAATGAGCACAGAGCACCCTGAGTACTGAGAACCGAGCACCCTGAGTACTGAGCACCCAGCACGCTGAGAACTGAGCAACCAGCACCCCGAGTACTGAGCACCCAGCACCCAGAGCACTGAGCACCCAGCACCCCGAGAATGAGCACCCAGCACCCTGAGTACTGAGCACCCAGCACCCTGAGTACTGAGCACCCAGCACCCCGAGCACTGAGCACCCTGAATACTGAGCACCCAGCACCCTGAGCACTGAGCACCCAGCACCCTGAGTACTGAGCACCCAGCACCCCGAGCACTGAGCACCCAGCACCCTGAGTACTGAGCACCCAGCACCCTGAGTACTGAGCAACCAGAGCACTGAGCACCCAGCACCGTGAGCACTGAGCACCAGGCACCTTGAGTACTGAGCACCGAGCACCCCGAGCACTGAGCACCCAGCACCCTGAGTAATGAGCACCCACCAACCCGAGCACTGAGCACCCAGCACCCTGAGTACTGAGCACCCAGCACCCTGAGTACTGAGCACTGAGCACCCTGAGCACTGAGCACCCAGCACCCTGAGTACTGAGCACCCAGCAACCTGAGTACTGAGCACTCAGCAACCTGAGTACTGTGCACCGAGCACCCCGAGCACTGAGCACCCAGCACCGTGAGCACTGAGCACCCTGAGGACTGAGCACCCAGCACCCTGAGTACTGAGCACCCAGCACCCTGAGTACTGAGCACCCAGCATCCTGAGTACTGAGCACCGATCACCCTGAGCACTGAGCATCCAGCACCCCGAGCACTGAGCACCCAGCACCCTGAGTACTGAGCACCCAGCACCAAGAGTACTGAGCAGCGAGCACCCCGAGCACTGAGCACCCAGCACCCTGTGTAATGAGCACCCAGCACCCCGAGTACTGAGCACCCAGCACCGTGAGTACTGAGCACCCAGCACCCTGAGTACTGAGCACCCAGCACCCTGAGCACTGAGCACAAAGCACGCTGAGTACTGAGCACACTGAGTACTGAGCACCGAGGACCCTGAGCACTGAGCACCCAGCACCCTGAGCACTGAGCACCCAGCACCCCGAGAATGAGCACCAAGCACCCTGAGTACTGAGAACCGAGCACCCTGAGTATTGAGCACCCAGCACGCTGAGCACTGAGCAACCAGCACCCCGAGTACTGCGCACCCAGCACCCAGAGCACTGAGCACCCAGCACCCCGAGAATGAGCACCCAGCACCCTGAGTACTGAGCACCCAGCACCCTGAGTACTGAGCACCCAGCACCCCGAGCACTGAGCACCCTGAATACTGAGCACCCAGCACCCTGAGTACTGTGCACTAAGCACCCAGAGGGCTGAGAACCCAGGACCCCGAGCACTGAGTACTGAGTACCCAGCACCCTGAGTACTGAGCACCGAGCTCCACGAACACTGAGCACCCTGAGTACTGAGCACCCAGCACCCTGAGTACTGAGCACCCAGCACCCCGAGCCCTGAGCACCCAGCACCCTGATTACTGAGCAACCAGCACCCTGAGTACTGAGCAACCAGAGCACTGAGCACCCAGCACCCTGAGTACTGAGCACCCAATGTACTGAGCACCGAGCACACCGAGCACTGAGCACCGAGCACCCTGAGTACTGAGCACCCAGCACCCTGAGCACTGAGCACCCAGCACCCTGAGTACTGAGCACCGAGCACCCCGAGCACTGAGCACCCAGCGCCCCGAGCACTGAGCACCCAGCACCCTGAGTACTGAGCACCGAGCACCCTGAGCACTGAGCACCCAGCACCCTGAGTACTGAGCACCGAGCACCCCGAGCACTGAGCACCCAGCGCCCCGAGCACTGAGCACCCAGCACCCGTAGCACTGAGCACCCAGCACCCCGAGCAATGAGCACCCAGCACCCTGAGTACTGAGCACCCAGCACCCCGAGTACTGAGCACCCAGCAACCTGAGCACCGAGCACCCAGCACCCCGAGCATTGAGCACCCAGCACCCTGAGCACTGAACACCCAGCACCCTGAATACTGAGCACCGAGCACCCCGAGGACTGAGCACCCTGAGGACTGAGCACCCAGCACCCTGAGTACTGAGCACCCAGCACCCAGAGCACTGAGCACCGAGCACCCTGAGTACTGAACACCCAGCACCCTGAGCACTGAGCACTGAGCACCCAGCACCCTGAGCACTGAGCACTGAGCACCCAGCACCCCGAGCACTGAGCACCCAGCACCCTGAGCACCCAGCACCGTGAACACTGAGCACCCTGAGCACTGAGCACCCTGAGTACTGAGCACTGAGCACCCAGCACCCTGAGTACTGAGCACCCAGCACCCTGAGTACTGAGCACCCAGCACCCCGAGCACTGAGCACTGAGCAACCTGAGTACTGAGCACTGAGCACCCTTAGTACTGAGCACCGAGCACCCTGAGTACTGAGCACCCAGCACCCTGAGCACTGAGCACGGAGCACCCCGAGGACTGAGCACCCAGCACCGTGAGCACTGAGCACCAGGCACCTTGAGTACTGAGCACCGAGCACCACGAGCACTGAGCACCCAGCACCCTGAGTAATGAGATACCCACCAACCCGAGAACTGAGCACCCAGCACCCTGAGTACTGAGCACCCAGCACCCTGAGTACTGAGCACTGAGCACCCTGAGCACTGAGCACCCAGCACCCTGAGTACTGAGCACCCAGCAACCTGAGTACTGAGCACTCAGCAACCTGAGTACTGAGCACCGAGCACCCCGAGCACTGAGCACCCAGCACCCTGAGCACTGAGCACCCTGAGTTCTGAGCACCGAGCACCCTGAGTACTGAGCACCCAGCACCCTGAGTACTGAGCACCCAGCACCCTGAGTACTGAGCACCGAGCACCCCGAGTACTGAGCACCCAGCACCCTGAGCACTGAGCACCCAGCACCCCGAGCACTGAGCACCCAGCACCCTGAGTACTGAGCACCGAGCACCCCGAGCACTGAGCACCCAGCACCCTGAGCACTGAGCACCCAGCACCCTGAGTACTGAGCACCCAGCACCCTGAGTACTGAGCACCGAGCACCCCGAGCACTGAGCACCCAGCACCCTGAGTACTGAGCACCCCGCACCAAAAGTACTGAGCACCGAGCATCCTGAGCACTGAGCACCGAGCACCCCGAGCACTGAGCACCCAGCACCCTGAGTACTGAGCACCCAGCACCAAGAGTACTGAGCACCGAGCACCCCGAGCACTGAGCACCCAGCACCCTGTGTAATGAGCACCCAGCACCCCGAGTACTGAGCACCCAGCACCGTGAGTACTGAGCACCCAGCACCCTGAGCACTGAGCACAAAGCACGCTGAGTACTGAGCACACTGAGTACTGAGCACCAAGGACCCTGAGCACTGAGCACCCAGCACCCTGAGCACTGAGCACCCAGCACCCCGAGAATGAGCACAGAGCACCCTGAGTACTGAGAACCGAGCACCCTGAGTACTGAGCACCCAGCACGCTGAGCACTGAGCAACCAGCACCCCGAGTACTGAGCACCCAGCACCCAGAGCACTGAGCACCCAGCACCCCGAGAATGAGCACCCAGCACCCTGAGTACTGAGCACCCAGCACCCTGAGTACTGAGCACCCAGCACCCCGAGCACTGAGCACCCTGAATACTGAGCACCCAGCACCCTGAGTACTGTGCACTAAGCACACAGAGGGCTGAGAACCCAGGACCCCGAGCACTGAGTACTGAGCACCCAGCACCCTGAGTACTGAGCACCGAGCTCCCCGAGCACTGAGCACCCTGAGTACTGAGCACCCAGCACCCTGAGTACTGAGCACCCATCACCCTGAGCACTGAGCACCCAGCACCCTGAGTACTGAGCACCCAGCACCCCGAGCACTGAGCACCCAGCACCCTGAGTACTGAGCACCCAGCACCCTGAGTACTGAGCAACCAGAGCACGGAGCACCCAGCACCCTGAGCACTGAGCACCAGGCACCTTGAGTACTGAGCACCGAGCACCCCGAGCACTGAGCACCCAGCACCCTGAGTAATGAGCACCCACCAACCCGAGCACTGAGCACCCAGCACCCTGAGTACTGAGCACCCAGCACCCTGAGTACTGAGCACTGAGCACCCTGAGCACTGAGCACCCAGCACCCTGAGTACTGAGCACCCAGCAACCTGAGTACTGAGCACTCAGCAACCTGAGTACTGTGCACCGAGCACCCCGAGCACTGAGCACCCAGCACCGTGAGCACTGAGCACCCTGAGGACTGAGCACCCAGCACCCTGAGTACTGAGCACCCAGCACCCTGAGTACTGAGCACCCAGCATCCTGAGTACTGAGCACCGATCACCCTGAGCACTGAGCATCCAGCACCCCGAGCACTGAGCACCCAGCACCCTGAGTACTGAGCACCCAGCACCAAGAGTACTGAGCAGCGAGCACCCCGAGCACTGAGCACCCAGCACCCTGTGTAATGAGCACCCAGCACCCCGAGTACTGAGCACCCAGCACCGTGAGTACTGAGCACCCAGCACCCTGAGTACTGAGCACCCAGCACCCTGAGCACTGAGCACAAAGCACGCTGAGTACTGAGCACACTGAGTACTGAGCACCGAGGACCCTGAGCACTGAGCACCCAGCACCCTGAGCACTGAGCACCCAGCACCCCGAGAATGAGCACCAAGCACCCTGAGTACTGAGAACCGAGCACCCTGAGTATTGAGCACCCAGCACGCTGAGCACTGAGCAACCAGCACCCCGAGTACTGCGCACCCAGCACCCAGAGCACTGAGCACCCAGCACCCCGAGAATGAGCACCCAGCACCCTGAGTACTGAGCACCCAGCACCCTGAGTACTGAGCACCCAGCACCCCGAGCACTGAGCACCCTGAATACTGAGCACCCAGCACCCTGAGTACTGTGCACTAAGCACCCAGAGGGCTGAGAACCCAGGACCCCGAGCACTGAGTACTGAGTACCCAGCACCCTGAGTACTGAGCACCGAGCTCCACGAACACTGAGCACCCTGAGTACTGAGCACCCAGCACCCTGAGTACTGAGCACCCAGCACCCCGAGCCCTGAGCACCCAGCACCCTGATTACTGAGCAACCAGCACCCTGAGTACTGAGCAACCAGAGCACTGAGCACCCAGCACCCTGAGTACTGAGCACCCAATGTACTGAGCACCGAGCACACCGAGCACTGAGCACCGAGCACCCTGAGTACTGAGCACCCAGCACCCTGAGCACTGAGCACCCAGCACCCTGAGTACTGAGCACCGAGCACCCCGAGCACTGAGCACCCAGCGCCCCGAGCACTGAGCACCCAGCACCCTGAGTACTGAGCACCGAGCACCCTGAGCACTGAGCACCCAGCACCCTGAGTACTGAGCACCGAGCACCCCGAGCACTGAGCACCCAGCGCCCCGAGCACTGAGCACCCAGCACCCGTAGCACTGAGCACCCAGCACCCCGAGCAATGAGCACCCAGCACCCTGAGTACTGAGCACCCAGCACCCCGAGTACTGAGCACCCAGCAACCTGAGCACCGAGCACCCAGCACCCGGAGCATTGAGCACCCAGCACCCTGAGCACTGAACACCCAGCACCCTGAATACTGAGCACCGAGCACCCCGAGGACTGAGCACCCTGAGGACTGAGCACCCAGCACCCTGAGTACTGAGCACCCAGCACCCAGAGCACTGAGCACCGAGCACCCTGAGTACTGAACACCCAGCACCCTGAGCACTGAGCACTGAGCACCCAGCACCCTGAGCACTGAGCACTGAGCACCCAGCACCCCGAGCACTGAGCACCCAGCACCCTGAGCACCCAGCACCGTGAACACTGAGCACCCTGAGCACTGAGCACCCTGAGTACTGAGCACTGAGCACCCAGCACCCTGAGTACTGAGCACCCAGCACCCTGAGTACTGAGCACCCAGCACCCCGAGCACTGAGCACTGAGCAACCTGAGTACTGAGCACTGAGCACCCTTAGTACTGAGCACCGAGCACCCTGAGTACTGAGCACCCAGCACCCTGAGCACTGAGCACGGAGCACCCCGAGGACTGAGCACCCAGCACCGTGAGCACTGAGCACCAGGCACCTTGAGTACTGAGCACCGAGCACCACGAGCACTGAGCACCCAGCACCCTGAGTAATGAGATACCCACCAACCCGAGAACTGAGCACCCAGCACCCTGAGTACTGAGCACCCAGCACCCTGAGTACTGAGCACTGAGCACCCTGAGCACTGAGAACCCAGCACCCTGAGTACTGAGCACCCAGCAACCTGAGTACTGAGCACTCAGCAACCTGAGTACTGAGCACCGAGCAACCCGAGCACTGAGCACCCAGCACCCTGAGCACTGAGCACCCTGAGGACTGAGCACCCAGCACCCTGAGTACTGAGCACCCAGCACCCTGAGTACTGAGCACCCAGCATCCTGAGTACTGAGTACTGAGCACCCTGAGTACTGAGCACCCAGCACCCCGAGCACTGAGCACCCAGCACCCTGAGTACTGAGCACCCTGAGTGCTGAGCACCCAGCACCCTGAGTACTGAGCACCCAGCACCCTGAGCACTGAGCACCCAGCACCCTGAGTACTGAGCACCCAGCACCCTGAGTACTTAGCACCCAGCACCTGAGCACTGAGCACCCAGCACCCTGAGTTCTGAGCACCGAGCACCCTGAGTACTGAGCACCCAGCACCCTGAGTACTGAGCACCCAGCACCCTGAGTACTGAGCACCGAGCACCCCGAGTACTGAGCACCCAGCACCCTGAGCACTGAGCACCCAGCACCCCGAGCACTGAGCACCCAGCACCCTGAGTACTGAGCACCGAGCACCCCGAGCACTGAGCACCCAGCACCCTGAGCACTGAGCACCCAGCACCCTGAGTACTGAGCACCCAGCACCCTGAGTACTGAGCACCGAGCACCCCGAGCACTGAGCACCCAGCACCCTGAGTACTGAGCACCCCGCACCAAAAGTACTGAGCACCGAGCATCCTGAGCACTGAGCACCGAGCACCCCGAGCACTGAGCACCCAGCACCCTGAGTACTGAGCACCCAGCACCAAGAGTACTGAGCACCGAGCACCCCGAGCACTGAGCACCCAGCACCCTGTGTAATGAGCACCCAGCACCCCGAGTACTGAGCACCCAGCACCGTGAGTACTGAGCACCCAGCACCCTGAGCACTGAGCACAAAGCACGCTGAGTACTGAGCACACTGAGTACTGAGCACCAAGGACCCTGAGCACTGAGCACCCAGCACCCTGAGCACTGAGCACCCAGCACCCCGAGAATGAGCACAGAGCACCCTGAGTACTGAGAACCGAGCAATCTGAGTACTGAGCACCCAGCACGCTGAGCACTGATCAACCAGCACCCCGAGTACTGAGCACCCAGCACCCAGAGCACTGAGCACCCAGCACCCCGAGAATGAGCACCCAGCACCCTGAGTACTGAGCACCCAGCACCCTGAGTACTGAGCACCCAGCACCCCGAGCACTGAGCACCCTGAATACTGAGCACCCAGCACCCTGAGTACTGTGCACTAAGCACCCAGAGGGCTGAGAACCCAGGACCCCGAGCACTGAGTACTGAGCACCCAGCACCCTGAGTACTGAGCACCGAGCTCCCCGAGCACTGAGCACCCTGAGTACTGAGCACCCAGCACCCTGAGTACTGAGCACCCAGCACCCTGAGCACTGAGCACCCAGCACCCTGAGTACTGAGCACCCAGCACCCCGAGCACTGAGCACCCAGCACCCTGAGTACTGAGCACCCAGCACCCTGAGTACTGAGCAACCAGAGCACTGAGCACCCAGCACCGTGAGCACTGAGCACCAGGCACCTTGAGTACTGAGCACCGAGCACCCCGAGCACTGAGCACACAGCACCCTGAGTAATGAGCACCCACCAACCCGAGCACTGAGCACCCAGCACCCTGAGTACTGAGCACCCAGCACCCTGAGTACTGAGCACTGAGCACCCTGAGCACTGAGCACCCAGCACCCTGAGTACTGAGCACCCAGCAACCTGAGTACTGAGCACTCAGCAACCTGAGTACTGAGCACCGAGCACCCCGAGCACTGAGCACCCAGCACCCTGAGCACTGAGCACCCTGAGGACTGAGCACCCAGCACCCTGAGTACTGAGCACCCAGCACCCTGGGTACTGAGCACCCAGCATCCTGAGTACTGAGCACCGATCACCCTGAGCACTGAGCATCCAGGACCCCGAGCACTGAGCACCCAGCACCCTGAGTACTGAGCACCCTGAGTACTGAGCACCCAGCACCCCGAGCACTGAGCACCCAGCACCCTGAGTACTGAGCACCCTGAGTGCTGAGCACCCAGCACCCTGAGTACTGAGCACCCAGCACCCTGAGAACTGAGCACCCAGCACCCTGAGTACTGAGCACCCAGCACCCTGAGTACTTAGCACCCAGCACCTGAGCACTGAGCACCGAGCACCCTGAGTTCTGAGCACCGAGCACCCTGAGTACTGAGCACCCAGCACCCTGAGTACTGAGCACCCAGCACCCTGAGTACTGAGCACCGAGCAACCAGAGCACTGAGCACCCAGCACCCTGAGTACTGAGCACCCTGAGGACTGAGCACCGATCACCCTGAGCACTGAGCACCGAGCACCCTGAGTACTGAGCACCCAGCACCCTGAGCACTGAGCACCCAGCACCCTGAGTACTGAGCAGCGAGCACCCTGAGTACTGAGCACCCAGCACCCTGAGTACTGAGCACCCAGCACCCTGAGTACTGAGCACCGAGCACCCCGAGTACTGAGCACCCAGCACCCTGAGCACTCAGCACCCAGCACACCGAGCACTGAGCACCCAGCACCCTGAGTACTGAGCTCCCAGCACCCCGAGCCCTGAGCACCCAGCACCCTGAGTACTGAGCACCCAATGTACTGAGCACCGAGCACACCGAGCACTGAGCACCCAGCACCCGTAGCACTGAGCACCCAGCACCCGAGCAATGAGCACCAAGCACCCTGAGTACTGAGCACCCAGCACCCCGAGTACTCAGCACCCAGCAACCTGAGCACCGAGCACCCAGCACCCCGAGCATTGAGCACCCAGCACCCTGAGCACTGAACACCCAGCACCCTGAGTACTGAGCACCGAGCACCCCGAGGACTGAGCACCCAGCACCCCGAGCACTGAGCACCGAGCACCCCGAGCACTGAGCACCCAGCACCCCGAGCACTGAGCACCCAGCACCCCCAGCACTGAGCACCCAGCACCCTGAGTACTGAGCACCCAGCACCCTGAGTACTGAGCAACCAGAGCACTGAGCACCCAGCACCCTGAGTACTGAGCACCCTGAGGACTGAGCACCGATCACCCTGAGTACTGAGCACCGAGCACCCTGAGTACTGAGCACCCAGCACCCTGAGCACTGAGCACCCAGCACCCTGAGTACTGAGCACTGAGCACCCAGCACCCTGAGCACTGAGCACCCAGCAACCTGAGTACTGAGCACTGAGCACCCAGCACGCCGAGCACTGATCACCCAGCACCCTGAGCACTGAGCACCCAGCACCCTGAGCACTGAGCACGGAGCACCCCGAGGACTGAGCACCCAGCACCGTGAGCACTGAGCACCAGGCACCTTGAGTACTGAGCACCGAGCACCCCGAGCACTGAGCACCCAGCACCCTGAGTAATGAGCACCCACCAACCCGAGCACTGAGCACCCAGCACCCTGAGTACTGAGCACCCAGCACCCTGAGTACTGAGCACTGAGCACCCTGAGCACTGAGCACCCAGCACCCTGAGTACTGAGCACCCAGCAACCTGAGTACTGAGCACTCAGCAACCTGAGTACTGAGCACCGAGCACCCCGAGCACTGAGCACCCAGCACCCTGAGCACTGAGCACCCTGAGGACTGAGCACCCAGCACCCTGAGTACTGAGCACCCAGCACCCTGAGTACTGAGCACCCAGCATCCTGAGTACTGAGCACCGATCACCCTGAGCACTGAGCATCCAGCACCCCGAGCACTGAGCACCCAGCACCCTGAGTACTGAGCACCCTGAGTACTGAGCACCCAGCACCCCGAGCACTGAGCACCCAGCACCCTGAGTACTGAGCACCCTGAGTGCTGAGCACCCAGCACCCTGAGTACTGAGCACCCAGCACCCTGAGCACTGAGCACCCAGCACCCTGAGTACTGAGCACCCAGCACCCTGAGTACTTAGCACCCAGCACCTGAGCACTGAGCACCCAGCACCCTGAGTTCTGAGCACCGAGCACCCTGAGTACTGAGCACCCAGCACCCTGAGTACTGAGCACCCAGCACCCTGAGTACTGAGCACCGAGCACCCCGAGTACTGAGCACCCAGCACCCTGAGCACTGAGCACCCAGCACCCCGAGCACTGAGCACCCAGCACCCTGAGTACTGAGCACCGAGCACCCCGAGCACTGAGCACCCAGCACCCTGAGCACTGAGCACCCAGCACCCTGAGTACTGAGCACCCAGCACCCTGAGTACTGAGCACCGAGCACCCCGAGCACTGAGCACCCAGCACCCTGAGTACTGAGCACCCCGCACCAAAAGTACTGAGCACCGAGCATCCTGAGCACTGAGCACCGAGCACCCCGAGCACTGAGCACCCAGCACCCTGAGTACTGAGCACCCAGCACCAAGAGTACTGAGCACCGAGCACCCCGAGCACTGAGCACCCAGCACCCTGTGTAATGAGCACCCAGCACCCCGAGTACTGAGCACCCAGCACCGTGAGTACTGAGCACCCAGCACCCTGAGCACTGAGCACAAAGCACGCTGAGTACTGAGCACACTGAGTACTGAGCACCAAGGACCCTGAGCACTGAGCACCCCAGCACCCTGAGCACTGAGCACCCAGCACCCCGAGAATGAGCACAGAGCACCCTGAGTACTGAGAACCGAGCAATCTGAGTACTGAGCACCCAGCACGCTGAGCACTGATCAACCAGCACCCCGAGTACTGAGCACCCAGCACCCAGAGCACTGAGCACCCAGCACCCCGAGAATGAGCACCCAGCACCCTGAGTACTGAGCACCCAGCACCCTGAGTACTGAGCACCCAGCACCCCGAGCACTGAGCACCCTGAATACTGAGCACCCAGCACCCTGAGTACTGTGCACTAAGCACCCAGAGGGCTGAGAACCCAGGACCCCGAGCACTGAGTACTGAGCACCCAGCACCCTGAGTACTGAGCACCGAGCTCCCCGAGCACTGAGCACCCTGAGTACTGAGCACCCAGCACCCTGAGTACTGAGCACCCAGCACCCTGAGCACTGAGCACCCAGCACCCTGAGTACTGAGCACCCAGCACCCCGAGCACTGAGCACCCAGCACCCTGAGTACTGAGCACCCAGCACCCTGAGTACTGAGCAACCAGAGCACTGAGCACCCAGCACCGTGAGCACTGAGCACCAGCACCTTGAGTACTGAGCACCGAGCACCCCGAGCACTGAGCACACAGCACCCTGAGTAATGAGCACCCACCAACCCGAGCACTGAGCACCCAGCACCCTGAGTACTGAGCACCCAGCACCCTGAGTACTGAGCACTGAGCACCCTGAGCACTGAGCACCCAGCACCCTGAGTACTGAGCACCCAGCAACCTGAGTACTGAGCACTCAGCAACCTGAGTACTGAGCACCGAGCACCCCGAGCACTGAGCACCCAGCACCCTGAGCACTGAGCACCCTGAGGACTGAGCACCCAGCACCCTGAGTACTGAGCACCCAGCACCCTGGTACTGAGCACCCAGCATCCTGAGTACTGAGCACCGATCACCCTGAGCACTGAGCATCCAGACCCCGAGCACTGAGCACCCAGCACCCTGAGTACTGAGCACCCTGAGTACTGAGCACCCAGCACCCCGAGCACTGAGCACCCAGCACCCTGAGTACTGAGCACCCTGAGTGCTGAGCACCCAGCACCCTGAGTACTGAGCACCCAGCACCCTGAGACTGAGCACCCAGCACCCTGAGTACTGAGCACCCAGCACCCTGAGTACTTAGCACCCAGCACCTGAGCACTGAGCACCGAGCACCCTGAGTTCTGAGCACCGAGCACCCTGAGTACTGAGCACCCAGCACCCTGAGTACTGAGCACCCAGCACCCTGAGTACTGAGCACCGAGCAACCAGAGCACTGAGCACCCAGCACCCTGAGTACTGAGCACCCTGAGGACTGAGCACCGATCACCCTGAGCACTGAGCACCGAGCACCCTGAGTACTGAGCACCCAGCACCCTGAGCACTGAGCACCCAGCACCCTGAGTACTGAGCAGCGAGCACCCTGAGTACTGAGCACCCAGCACCCTGAGTACTGAGCACCCAGCACCCTGAGTACTGAGCACCGAGCACCCCGAGTACTGAGCACCCAGCACCCTGAGCACTCAGCACCCAGCACACCGAGCACTGAGCACCCAGCACCCTGAGTACTGAGCTCCCAGCACCCCGAGCCCTGAGCACCCAGCACCCTGAGTACTGAGCACCCAATGTACTGAGCACCGAGCACACCGAGCACTGAGCACCCAGCACCCGTAGCACTGAGCACCCAGCACCCCGAGCAATGAGCACCAAGCACCCTGAGTACTGAGCACCCAGCACCCCGAGTACTCAGCACCCAGCAACCTGAGCACCGAGCACCCAGCACCCGAGCATTGAGCACCCAGCACCCTGAGCACTGAACACCCAGCACCCTGAGTACTGAGCACCGAGCACCCCGAGGACTGAGCACCCAGCACCCCGAGCACTGAGCACCGAGCACCCCGAGCACTGAGCACCCAGCACCCCGAGCACTGAGCACCCAGCACCCCCAGCACTGAGCACCCAGCACCCTGAGTACTGAGCACCCAGCACCCTGAGTACTGAGCAACCAGAGCACTGAGCACCCAGCACCCTGAGTACTGAGCACCCTGAGGACTGAGCACCGATCACCCTGAGTACTGAGCACCGAGCACCCTGAGTACTGAGCACCCAGCACCCTGAGCACTGAGCACCCAGCACCCTGAGTACTGAGCACTGAGCACCCAGCACCCTGAGCACTGAGCACCCAGCAACCTGAGTACTGAGCACTGAGCACCCAGCACGCCGAGCACTGATCACCCAGCACCCTGAGCACTGAGCACCCAGCACCCTGAGCACTGAGCACGGAGCACCCCGAGGACTGAGCACCCAGCACCGTGAGCACTGAGCACCAGGCACCTTGAGTACTGAGCACCGAGCACCCCGAGCACTGAGCACCCAGCACCCTGAGTAATGAGCACCCACCAACCCGAGCACTGAGCACCCAGCACCCTGAGTACTGAGCACCCAGCACCCTGAGTACTGAGCACTGAGCACCCTGAGCACTGAGCACCCAGCACACCCTGAGTACTGAGCACCCAGCAACCTGAGTACTGAGCACTCAGCACCTGAGTACTGAGCACCGAGCACCCCCGAGCACTGAGCACCCAGCACCCTGAGCACTGAGCACCCTGAGGACTGAGCACCCAGCACCCTGAGTACTGAGCACCCAGCACCCTGAGTACTGAGCACCCAGCATCCTGAGTACTGAGCACCGATCACCCTGAGCACTGAGCATCCAGCACCCCGAGCACTGAGCACCCAGCACCCTGAGTACTGAGCACCCTGAGTACTGAGCACCCAGCACCCCGAGCACTGAGCACCCAGCACCCTGAGTACTGAGCACCCTGAGTGCTGAGCGCACCCTGAGTACTGAGCAGCCTGAGCACCCAGCACCCTGAGTACTGAGCACCCAGCACCCTGAGTACTTAGCACCCAGCACCTGAGCACTGAGCACCCAGCACCCTGAGTTCTGAGCACCGAGCACCCTGAGTACTGAGCACCCCAGCACCCTGAGTACTGAGCACCCAGCACCCTGAGTACTGAGCACCGAGCACCCCGAGTACTGAGCACCCAGCACCCTGAGCACTGAGCACCCAGCACCCCGAGCACTGAGCACCCAGCACCCTGAGTACTGAGCACCGAGCACCCCGAGCACTGAGCACCCAGCACCCTGAGCACTGAGCACCCAGCACCCTGAGTACTGAGCACCCAGCACCATGATTACTGAGCACACAGCACCCTGAGCACTGAGCACCCAGCAACCTGAGTACTGAGCACCCAGCACCCTGAGCACTCAGCACCCAGCACCTGA